>NW_025533519.1:922500-959556 GCF_020615455.1 Coregonus clupeaformis | reverse complement strand
CCTGTGAATTTGGAGAAATTTACCAGAATTGTACAACGCTTCACTGGTTCCGAACTGGCTGAATCGATTCAGTGGCTAGCTTTGCACTTAACTGGCTAATAGTAGCTACTAAGGGTAAGTTATAACCTACATTTATTTTTGTTTTGCTTTTACATACTGGTAACAAGAGTCGTTCAAGGGAATTCGGGACCTGGGTGACTAGTTAACGTTAACTTGGCTCTCTCTGTGTGTTTCGTGCCGTGGGAGGAGGGGTGGTTCGTTGGCAGAGAGCAATGGCTAGCTAGTATGCTAACTATTCTAGCTAACTAACTGGCTGAATAAGTTGACGACGTACTCACTCAAACTGTCAAAACTAACCCAAACTTTACACAACGTTAGACACGGACACGAATGATCTGTTTGGCGTGTTAACACACTGGTTTGTTGTAACCGAGTATTGGTGCTAAACCGTGTTATTGGAGGCTGGCATGCTAGTTGGCTATGGCGTCATAGGTGCCCTGGACGGTTTTCACGGAAGAATACTGTACCAAGGTAGCTAGCTGAATAAACTAAGTTAGTCTATTCCTAGAAAACATTGAACCGCTGTAGTTTACAACAATTATAGTTTCTGAGGTGGAAGTTGGGAGAGTTATATTTGGGTGTTTCAGTGAAACGTAAGTGAGGGAGGCCCCGCTCTCTCCTTTCCCAGATGTTTAGTTCATTTCATTCCGATCTCCCTTGCATTATTGTAGCCATTTTCTGTAGCCTATCAACTATGTGTCTGTCTATCCCTGTTCTCTCCTCTCTGCACAGGCCATACAAACGCTTCACACCGCATGGCTGCTGCCACTCTAATCTGGTGGTCCCTGCGCACACGACCCACGTGGAGTTCCAGGTCTCCGGCAGCCTCTGGAACTGCCGTTCTGCGGCCAACAAGGCAGAGTTCATCTCAGCCTATGCTACCCTCCAGTCCCTCGACTTCTTGGCGCTGACGGAAACATGGATTACCACAGAAAACACTGCTACTCCTACTGCTCTTTCCTCGTCTGACCATGTGTTCTCGCATACCCCGAGAGCATCTGGTCAGCGCGGCGTTGGCACAGGAATCCTCATCTCTCCCAAGTGGACATTCTCTCTTTTTCCCCTGACCCATCTGTCTATCTCCTCATTTGAATTCCATGCTGTCACAGTCACTAGCCCATTCAAGCTTAACATCCTTGTCATTTATCGCCCTCCAGGTTCCCTTGGAGAGTTCATCAATGAGCTTGACGCCTTGATAAGTTCCTTTCCTGAGGATGGCTCACCCCTCACAGTTCTGGGTGACTTTAACCTCCCTACGTCTGCCTTTGACTCATTTCTCTCTGCCTCCTTCTTTCCACTCCTTTCCTCTTTTGACCTCACCCTCTCACCATCCCCCTACTCACAAGGCAGGCAATACGCTTGACCTCATCTTTACTAGATGCTGTTCTTCTACTAATCTCACTGCAACTCCCCTCCAAGTCTCCGACCACTACTTTGTATCCTTTTCTCTCTCGCTCTCCTCCAACACTACTCACTCTGCCCCTACTCCGATGGTAATGTGCCGTCGCAACCTTCGCTCTCTCTCTCCCGCTACTCTCTCCTCTTCCATCCTATCATCTCTTCCCTCTGCTAAATCCTTCTCCCTCCGATCTCCTGATTCTGCCTCCTCAACCCTCCTCTCCTCCCTTTCTGCATATTTTGACTCTCTATATCCCCTATCCTCCCGGGCCGGCTCGGTCCTCCCCTCCTGCTCCGTGGCTTGACGACTCATTGCGAGCTCACAGAAGAGGGCTCCGGGCAGCCGAGCGGAAATGGAGGAAAACTAGACTCCCTGCGGACCTGTCATCTTTTCACTCCCTCCTCTCTACATTCTCTTCCTCTGTTTCCGCTGCTAAAGCCACTTTCTACCACTCTAAATTTCAAGCCTCTGCCTCTAACCCTAGGAAGCTCTTTGCCACCTTCTCCTCCCTGCTGAATCCCCCTCCTCCTCCCCCTCCCTCATCCCTCTCTGTGGATGACTTCGTCAACCATTTTGAAAAGAAGGTTGACGACATCCAATCTTCATTTATTAAGTCACACTGCCCTACCCTATGCTTTGACTTCTTTCTCCCCTCTCTCTCCAGATGAAATCTTGCGACCTGTGACGGCCAGCCGCCCAACAACCTGCCCACTTGACCCTATCCCCTCCTCTCTTCTCCAGACCATTTCCGTCGAGACCTTCTCCCTTACCTCACCTCGCTCATCAACTCATCCTTGACTGCTGGCCATGTCCCTTCCGTCTTCAAGAGAGCGAGAGTTGCACCCCTCCTCAAAAAACCTACACTCGATCCCTCCGATGTCAACAACTACAGACCAGTATCCCTTCTTTCTTTTCTCTCCAAAACTCTTGAGCGTGCCGTCTCTAGCCAACTCTCCTGCTATCTCTCTCAGAATGACCTTCTTGATCCAAACCAGTCAGGTTTCAAGACTGGTCATTCAACTGAGACTGCTCTTCTCTGTGTCACGGAGGCTCTCCGCACTGCTAAAGCTAACTCTCTCTCCTCTGCTCTTATCCTTCTAGACCTATCCGCTGCCTTTGATACTGTGAACCATCAGATCCTCCTCTCCACCTTCTCAGAGTTGGGCATCTCCGGCGCTGCTCACTCTTGGATTGCGTCTTACCTGACAGGTCACTCCTACCAGGTGGCGTGGCGAGAATCTGTCTCCGCACCACGTGCTCTCACCACTGGTGTCCCCCAGGGCTCAGTTCTAGGCCCTCTCCTATTCTCTCTATACACCAAGTCACTTGGCTCTGTCATATCCTCACATGGTCTCTCCTATCATTGCTACGCAGACGACACACCATTTTCTCCTTTCCCCCTTCTGATAACCAGATGGCGAATCGCATCTCTGCATGTCTGGCAGTCATATCAGTGTGGATGTCGGATCACCACCTCAAGCTGAACCTCGGCAAGACAGAGCTGCTCTTCATCCCGGGGAAGGACTGCCCGCTACATGATCTCGCCATCACGGTTGACAACTCCATTGTGTCCTCCTCCCAGAGTGCAAAGAACCTTGGCATGACCCTGGACAATACCCTGTCGTTCTCCGCTAACATCAAAGCGTGACCCGATCCTGCAGGTTCATGCTCTACAACATTTGCGGAGTACGACCCTACCTTACACAGAAAGGTAGGGTCGTTTAATGGCACAGGCAGGGAGCAAAGACAAAGCCAACTCGCTGTTGGCTTTGCTCCCTGCCTGTGCCATTAAACCCCTTCAACTTATCCAGAACGCTGCAGCCCGTCTGGTGTTCAACCTTCCCAAGTTCTCTCATGTCACCCCGCTCCTCTGCACACTCCACTGGCTTCCGGTTGAGGCTTGCATTTACTACAAGACCATGGTGCTTGCCTACGGAGCTGTGAGGGGAACGGCACCTCCTTACCTTCAGGCTCTGATCAGACCCTACACCCAAACGAGGGCACTACGTTCGTCCACCTCTGGCCTGCTAGCTCCCCTACCTCTACAGAAGCATAGTTCCCGCTCAGCCCAGTCAAAGCTATTCGCTGCTCTGGCACCCCAATGGTGGAACAAGCTCCCCCACGACGCCAGGACAGCGGAGTCACTGACCACCTTCCGGAGACTCTTGAAACCCTACCTCTTTAAGGAATACCTGGAATAGTATAAAGTAATCCTTCTTCCCCCACCCCCCATAATTTTTATTTTGTATTTTTTAAAGGTGGTTGTCCCACTGGCTATCATAAGTTGAATGCACCAATTTGTAAGTCGCTCTGGATAAGAGCGTCTGCTAAATGATGTAAATGTAAATGTTCCACCCAGAGAGCCTGGCCACTGTCCCACAGTGAATCCTCTATTGTGAAGCCCTTTCATGTTCTCTCTCTTTTCCTCTGCTTTGGAGAGGTGCTGTAGTCTTCATAAAGCAGTCAGCCAGGTCGTTCCTCTTTTCCTCTGCTTTGGAGAGGTGCTGTAGTCTTCATAAAGCAGTCAGCCAGGTCGTCCCTCTTTTCCTCTACTTTGGAGAGGTGCTGTAGTCTTCATAAAGCAGTCAGCCAGGTCCTTCCTCTTTTCCTCTGCTTTGGAGAGGTGCTGTAGTCTTCATAAAGCAGTCAGCCAGGTCGGCTTTGGAGAGGTGCTGTAGTCTTCATAAAGCAGTCAGCCAGGTCGTCCCTCTTTTCCTCTGCTCCTCCACCTGGTTATTCAGTCATAGATCAGTGCCCGGCATCATTGAGACTTTCTGTCGGGGAATAACAGAGCATTATTTATGTGTAGCTATCCCCAGGCAGGGCAGGCATACTGAGGAAAATGGCCCTCTGTCAGCATTCCATTAAAGCTTCTATATACCTCTCTCTAACTGGCCCTCTGTCAGCGTTCCATTAAAGCTTCTATATACCCACGTTAAAACCTTTAAATCTGGACACTGACCTTTTCTAAAATGGAAGTCTGTATTAATTGAGGTCAACTTCCATAGATGCAACTCAGGAGGAAGACAAATGGGGCACGTCCCAAATGACACCTTATTCCCTATATAATGCACTGTTTTTAACCAGGGGCCATACAGAGAAATAGTGCATTATATAGGGAATAGGGTGCCATTTGGGACGCAACCTACCTCTGCTGGCTGCTGAGTTGTCAGAAGAGGTATTTGGTGAATGTACAGTACAGTTTCATATTAGTGACAGTATGTTTTGATTTGAAACCCAAAATGGATGCCTTGTTGCTAGGATACCTCTGGAGTAGGCCTATATTAGCTATCTGATGAACCCACACTATGTTTCAGTGGAAATGTTGTCATAGACGGATCTACTTTCACTTCTGCACAGATGACTTTACCACATGTAAAGACACAGTCTATTTGTCAAGTTGAGAAATTCAATATAAACTCATAGAGATGTAAAGAGATTTCTCTCCTGTTCTGCCTAATGGATGTGAATACAGTGCAGTGAGTCAGTGGTACTTTACGATCTGCAGGGCCAGGCTGGGATGTGTGTCTGTGTGTGTCTGTGTGTGTCTGTGTGTGTGTGTGTGTGTGTGTGTGTGTGTGTGTGTGTGTGTGCTGTGTGTGTGTGTCTGTGTCTGTGTGCGTGTGTGTCTGTGTGTGTGTCTGTGTGTGTGTGAGATGGGTGGTGTTGGTGGTGGCAGGGTAGTAAATCCTCAGCTATTCTCCGAGGCTCGCTGGCGCTGAAAGAGCAGAGGGGTCGTTCGTTATCACCACCACACGGCCGCGCCCACCGCTCCCTGGCGCTATCAGCGTTCGCTCGAGCCCGTGCTAATTGGCTGTTGACTGGGAGGGAGCTGCAGGCGGCGTCTAGGGAGGAGGTTGTATATCACAGGGAGGAGGGGAAAGAGGGGAGACGCATAGAGTTGGATAGAGGGCGCAATTAATGTCACAGAAGAAGGCCATTGCCAAGACAGGAGATGAGCTCTCTAGTACATCTCTATGGGGAGATGGTTAAATCAGACCAAACTGAACGCTGCACTGACTCAGTGGTGATGGCTGCATTCAGTCTGGTTTAACCATGCTAGAGTCTTCCATCACACACCATGTAAAAGACCTCTGTGTCCTTATCCTATCTCCACTCACCCTCTGGCCTGAAGAACCTCACGGTCTCATCCATAACTAGTGTTGCAAAAATCCGTTAACTTTCCCAAAATTCCCAGGTTTTCCAGAAATCCTGGTTTGAGGATTCTGGATTTCCTGCTTATTCCCTCCTGGTTCTGTGAATTTTCCGACCGTGTGTTCCTGATTTTCTCCCTTACTGTATTGGCTGTGACAGACGGGTTGTCAAGTGCTGGATGGGCCTGGTACACTAGTAGTAGTAGGTTGTCCAGTCTGTCTGTCTGTCTGTCGGCCGGGGGAGAGAGAGTTATGTGCTCACATGTCTCCCAGGATAAATCAGTCTCATCAAAGTGACAGGTGTTTGTCCACCTGCTATAAACATCTCTCCCACGCTGTGGCCCCGCGCCGTCCCAACGTCCACTCACACATTATTTACCACCACGAGCTCTGGGCTCCTCTCTTTCCCTCTCCCCCTCCCACGCTCTCTCTCTCCCTCTCCCCCTCCCACTCTCTCTCTCTCCCTCTCTCCCTCCCACTCTCTCTCTCCCTCTTCCACTCTCTCTCTCCCTCTCCCTCTCCCCCTCCCATTCTCTCGCTCTCCCTCCCACTCTCCCACTCTCTCTCTCCCTCTCCCTTTCTCCTCTCCCACTCTCTCTCTCTCCCTCTCCCTCTCTCTCTCTCTTCTCTCTCTCTCCCTCTCCCCCCTCCCATTCTCTCGCCCCCCCACTCTCACTCTCTCTCTCTCCCTCTTCCTCTCTCTGTCAGTCAGTCAGCCAGTGATCCAGTCATCCAGTCAGTCAGTCAGCCTGTATGGCTGTAATATGACATCTGCCTGCCACCGTGCAGGCTGCCTCTCTCTCCTAGTTAGAGGGAGGATGATGACCCCCTTTAGCTGCCAGTGGCTGCTGGGTAGTATACCAGGGGAGGTGAGACATGTGAGGGATGCTGACTGAAACTAGAACCACACACACACACACACACGTCTTAAACCTCAGAACAGCTGCCAACTTGTCAGTCCCTTGAACAGACCACCACCTCTCTCTCTCTCTCTCTCTTCATTTTTTACCCCCCACTAAGATGTGCCTTGGGACTGTGACCCCAACACCACCCGTGAAAGGTCTAGCTCAATATCACAGGTCCAGATATAACAACTTGGTTGTGAGACAGCCCTGGTCCAGATATAACAACTTGGCTGTGAGACGGCCGCAGGGCCCCTGACTCTGGATCACAGGAAGTGCAGGAATGAGGCTTAGGTTACCGGTGGAAAGGCTGAGCTTAACTCTGTCACACTGTGACTGGACTAAAGGCCTCTGGCCTCAGTTAGTGTTTGCGTCCCAAATGGGACCCTATTCCCTACATAGTACACTATGTTTTGTACCACAAAAGCAGAACACTATATAGAGAATAGGGTGCTATTCAGGACGCGACGTGTGCCACTGACCGGGGGTGGTTTTAGCAGGTGTATACAAGTAGAAACCCTGGCTGTCAAGATAACCTTGTGTTGATGTAGAGGTTTAGTAGTACAGGAGAGTACAGGATCAAAGATAACCTTGTGTTGATTTAGTAGTACAGCAGAGTACAGGATCAAAGATAACCTTGTGTTGATTTAGTAGTACAGGAGAGTACAGGATCAAAGATAACCTTGTGTTGATTTAGTAGTACAGCAGAGTACAGGATCAAAGATAACCTTGTGTTGATTTAGTAGTACAGCAGAGTACAGGATCAAAGATAACCTTGTGTTGATTTAGTAGTACAGGAGAGTACAGGATCAAAGATAACATTGTGTTGATTTAGTAGTACAGCAGAGTACAGGATCAAAGATAACCTTGTGTTGATTTAGTAGTACAGGAGAGTACAGGATCAAAGATAACATTGTGTTGATTTAGTAGTACAGCAGAGTACAGGATCAAAGATAACCTTGTGTTGATTTAGTAGTACAGGCAGGGGCGGCCTGTTCAATAGGGCGATATGGGCGACGCACTGCCAAACGGGAAAAGGAAGGGATTTTTTTTCTAATCAATTATATCACGGCAACAGTAGTTATCAGTGTTGTAATCTAGACGTCTGATCTGCCACAGTGCCACACTGCCACTAAATGTCCAATTGCTTCAAATGGCCACCCCCCCTTTTGGGGCGATTTCAGTCAGGTTGAAAATCGCCCAGAAGTCTGTCATAGACTCCCATGTAAAATCTATTTTTTTCAAATTTCAGAGCTTTCAATACAATCTCTATGGGTGTCTGAGGGCTTGCACTTACGCGCTTTCGTCATACGTAACGTAACCATGAACGTAACTAAGAAAAGAGCGGATTGTGTCTTTGAAAGAAGTTCCTTTTTGTCGGCGAACAAATGAAGATAAATTGGCAACGAAACAATTAGGACCTCCCAGACCAAATTTAATAATTCAACAGGTTTCTACTAAAGGCGGAAAGTCCTACACCCGAGGATTTTCCAAAAAATTGGTACGAACGAAAAAATAACATTGCCACTCAACTGGATGAGGGATACAGGCTAGCTGTCCGCCGCCACAACGATGAGGTTAGTGTTGATAATCACAAGTTTACTGGAGAACTGAGACCAAGTAGAGACTTTGGACAGGGTGGATATGGTATAATAAAGGCAGTTTATTCAGAGGTAAAGATATCTGGAATCGCGTGCACGGACCCGTTCGTCAAACTCTTAGGGAGCTATACATTAAGCCCCATTACTTACCATATCAGATAAGAGAAATTGCTGCAGCTACATATATTTTACATCCTGGCCCTACATAGTTCACTATTTGCATCACTTACCAAAATATTACATGTGGTCATATATGCTTGGAAAGTGGAGATGCCATAGAACGTCAAAAAAGTAAACATTGCTGGAGACACATTGCCGTTTTGGAGAAGACATCGCGTTTGCTAGCGAAGAGATTTGTTGTGGCAAATGAACTTGGGCTGGGAATTGCCAGGAACCTCACGATAAGATATATGCATTGCGAGTCTCATGATTCTATACGTATTGCGATTCGATACTGTGATTTTATTGCGCACCATATGTCTGTTGCAGAGGGATCAGAAAGCCATGAGAACGAGTTTTGATCAGTCATGGAAATAAAAGTGCTGAAAACAAATTGGCTCCCAATGTGAAAAGATTGAGAACAAGCTATGAAGGAACAATAATGGTGTTTTGGTGCAGGTACAGCCAACTAGCGCTAAAATATTGCGATATTGTCAATACAGTATATCGTAAAGTATCACTATGTAACTCGATTTCTTTCACCCCAATCCCTCAAATTAACGGTAAATAACTGAATTGTTTGCCCCACATTTAGCTAAGATGATTAGCTAGCCAGCTAAAATGTTTTATTTAGTTAGCAGTCGCATCTACAATAGTTTACTGTCAATAACATGTCTCCAAAAATGACGTGGTGTCTCCAATTGTGTTGACATTTTACAATTGCGATGCGCATCCATGAGTATCCACTTTCTGTAGCTCAGCTGGTAGAGCACGGCGCTTGTAACGCCAAGGTAGTGGGTTCGATCCCCGGGACCACCCATACACAAAAATGTATGCACGCATGACTGTAAGTCGCTGGATAAAAGCATCTGCTAAATGGCATATTATTATTATTATTATTATTATTCTGAAGAGAGCCCCGAAACATTGTGTGCACTGTGCAGACATTTTATGCAATAAATGAAGTAGGTTGAATCTAGTAGTTCTGATCTTCTGATTGGTCCTGATGAGTTGGGCGAGGTCCCCTCCAGGCTACTGTCACTGTTGCATTGGCTCTGAGTCGGGTTCTCTGTCTTCAAATGTTCAGCCTAAGAGAGGGGATTTTTTGTGTGTGTGTGTGTGTGTGTGTTTAACAGTGATGATGTGTGTGTGTGTGTGTGTGTGTGTGTGTGTGTGTGTGTGTGTGTGTTTAACAGTGATGATGTGTGTGTGTGTGTGTTTGTGTGTGTGTGTGTGTGTGTGTCCTCAGAGCAAGAACTCGTGAGTTGGAAGAACTGAGAGGCCTATGGCGTGGGTGTTGTCCTTGGCCACCTGCTGACAAGGCTGACAAGATAGGACCCTTTTGTCCATTGTTATTGGATAGGAACAGAACTTATAACCAGCTCCTGACCTAAATAGATCTTAGCACAACATTTTACTCAACATATCATATTCCATATTCACTATAACAAATATATTTACTACGACATTAGCAAGAACCGCCACATCCTCAGCCGGCTAATCCAGTGTGTGAAGTTTTGCGGAGTGTTTGAGTTAGCTTTGCGAGGCAAAGATGAAACTGAGGGCTCCACCAACCCTGGTAAGCCAACACTTTTGAGATCAGTCAATAAATGCTTCTGGTATTGACTTATATGCTGCCCCTGTCTTCATGTTGTTGCTGGACATATCTTTTTAAAAATGTGTGTAGGTCACCTAAATCATCAGAAAAATTGCCCCCCCTGAGAATTTTTTCAGGAGCCGCCACTGAGTACAGGAGAGTACAGGATCAAAGATAACTTTGTGTTGATTTAGAGGTTTAGTAGTACAGGAGAGTACAGGATCAAAGATAACTTTGTGTTGATTTAGAGGTTTAGTAATACAGTAGAGTACAGGATCAACACGTAGGCAGACTGCTGACTCACACAAGCCCAAGGTCAAGACAGACAGACAGACAGACAGACAGAACCAATGAGAGGCAGTTAGTTAGCTAGGCTAACTAGCCTTCCTGCACAGAGCAGGGATCAGAAATAACCATGGGTAAGGGTAAGAAGCTGTAGTCAAACGTTGAAAGGTCAGAGGATAGGAGGACTTTTGGGAGTCTTGTGAGTTTGAAGGAAACAAGATGGATGCCTGCCTCCTGGGCTGCACCACCTCCTGGGCTGCAACACCTCCTGGGCTGCACCACCTCCTGGGCCTTTTATGTATTTGATTGTTTGATAGTTTCATTTGAAATCGGCAGGTTTGTGAATGTTCCTGGGCCAGTGAGAAAGACCACTGCTGATAAGATAAACCACGCCCCCTGTTATGTATCAGATGTTGAAACGGGTCCATTGTGTCTGTGCTCTACTTCCCTCTGCCTGCTCAATACAGATCCTAAACAACCTGCTCACTTTTCCTCCATGTGACATAACCATGGGTAAGAAGTGTAGAAAGGTCAGAAGCTATAGGCAAATATTGGAAGGTCAGAGGAGAGGGGGATATCTGCTAATGAGGAAGAGTGACTGGGACAAGGCTCCATAGGGTCAGAGCTGGAACCCAGGTCACGTGAATGGAAGGCTGGGGAGCAGATCTGGGTTCAAATATTATTTGATTTCATCCAGAGCATTTGATTGAGTCTACCTGGAGTGCCAGATGGGCAGGGTTTGCACCTTTGGGAGTCTTCCATTGGTTCCATTGCTGCAGGCAAGCTCAATCAAGTGCAGAAAGAACAAATACTATGAACCCAGGTATGCTAATTTTTAACTCCTGTTTTCCATGGGTTCTTCTATTAGAGTGAGTTCAACCTCCTGTTTCCTGTTTCATAAATACTGTACATGGTACCATTGTCACGATCGTCTAATGAGGAGGACCAAGGCGCAGCGTTGAAAGTGAACATAGTATTTATTAGACTGATCACACGATCAAAATAACTGACGAAAACGTGATGTCTCTGGTTACATACACAAACCAAAATGAGAACAAGAAACCACAACACAAAGTGAAAAGACCGATAGTTAAATATGGCTCCCAATCAGAGACAACCAGCTGACACTCGTTGCCTCTGATTGGGAGTCACTCAGGCCAACATAGATATACCAACATAGACTTACACACCCTGGCTCAACATAACATAGTCCCCAGAGCCAGGGCGTGATAGTACCCCCCCCCAAAGGCGCGGACTCTGGCCGCGCCAAACAACCACAACAGGGGAGGGACCGGGTGGGCACTCCGCCTCGGCGGCGGATCCGGCTCCGGACAAGACCCAGGCACGGGTTGTGCTGGACTGACGACGCACACCCCTGGCTTGATGCGTGGAGGAGGAACGGGCCGGACCGGGCTGGCGAGGCGCACCCCTGACTTGGTGCGGGGAGCAGGAATGAGCCGGACCGGGCTGACGACGCGCACCACTGACCTGGTGCGGGGAGCTTGGATGGGCCGGACTGGGCTGGCGACGCGCACCACAGACTTGGTGCGGAGAGCAGGAACGGGCCGGACAGGGCTGACGAAACGCACCACAGACTTGGTGCGGAGAGCAGGCACGCGGCCGTGCCGGACTGACGACGCACACCACTGGCTTGGTGCGGGGAGCTTGGATGGGCCGGACTGGGCTGGCGACGCGCACCACAGACTTGGTGCGGAGAGCAGGAACGGGCCGGGCTGGGCTGTCGACGCACACCGTAGGCTTCAGTGCGTGGAGTAGGAACGGGCCGAACCGGGCTGACGATGTGCACCCCTGACTTGGTGCGGGGAGCAGGAATAGACCGGACCGTACTGGGGACACACGCCACTGGCCCTACACCGGGATCTGGAACGGGCCGGACCGGACTGGCAACACACGCCAGTACCTCTCGCCGTGCCTCTACATCCTCCATCCCCTCTTCGACCAGTGGCCCCCGTAACCTGGCGGCCTCCTCTGGCAACCCACTGGGCCGCTCTATCGCGGCCTCCTGCTGGTCCGACGTCGTGAGCCCCCCCCTAAAAAATTTCTGGGAGTCTCTCTTCCCCGTGGGCCAGGCCTCGATAATTCTCGCCCACCTCTCGCTCCTCTGCTTCCAATCTCCGTCATTCAGCTCCTCATTCGGCTTGACCCAGTCGAAGCTCTGCCTCCACTGTTGCCAAGTCCACCTACTCTGCTCCTCACTAGGCTGCTTGGTCCAGTTCTGGTGGTTTCTTCTGTCACGATCGTCTAATGAGGAGGACCAAGGCGCAGCGTTGAAAGTGAACATAGTATTTATTAGACTGATCACACGATCAAAATAACTGACGAAAACGTGATGTCTCTGGTTACATACACAAACCAAAATGAGAACAAGAAACCACAACACAAAGTGAAAAGACCGATAGTTAAATATGGCTCCCAATCAGAGACAACCAGCTGACACTCGTTGCCTCTGATTGGGAGTCACTCAGGCCAACATAGATATACAAACATAGACTTACACACCCTGGCTCAACATAACATAGTCCCCAGAGCCAGGGCGTGACAACCATCTCTGCTATACTAAACCAGAACCTGCTTTACCACGCCATATCAGGTTAATATGGACACACATTTAGCCTGTATATAAAACATGCTCTGGGACAATTAACATACCATGAATGATAATGACATGAATATAGGATACTCATTACATATGTATTACATGAGGAGCAGGTGGGGTAATTTTAGTAATTTGTGACTTGGCAGAGGCGCTGGGATGATCAACGAGGTCTGCAGCAGACAATCCGAGCCGGCCAGGGGATCTACTGCAGAGGAAGGAGAATTTAAACTCATCATAAATGACTTCTCTTGGCCTCTATTTCACTCGGACACTTTTATGTTATTATTTTATTTTCTACCTCATTGCAACCGTGAGCCGCCTGCTGATTTACACTGCTGGCAGTGAGGCCTTGAGAGACAGGACCCTCCACCCCTCCATCCAGCTCTCCACCCCTCCATCCATCCCTCTGTCCATTCCTCCATCTCTCCACCACCTCGTTCCTCCTCCCCTGCCAGCTCTCCACCCCTCCATCCATCCATCTGTCCATTCCTCCATCTCCACCACCTCGTTCCTCCTCCCCTGCCAGCTCTCCACCCCTCCATCCATCCCTCTGTCCATTCCTCCATCTCTCCACCACCTCGTTCCTCCTCCCCTGCCAGCTCTCCACCCCTCCATCCATCCCTCTGTCCATTCCTCCATCTCTCCACCACCTCGTTCCTCCTCCCCTGCCAGCTCTCCACCCCTCCATCCATCCATCTGTCCACCCTATTCCTCCACCTCCTCATCCCTCCTCCCCTGCCAGCTCTCCACCCATCCATCCTTCCACCCCACTGTCTGTCCATTCCACTGTACCTCAGCCCCTCATCCCTCCCTCCCTCCATCCCTCCCTCCCTCCCTCCCTCCCTCCCTCTCTCTCCTCTCCTCTAAACTGTGTCCACCCAGAGAAGTCCCACTCTCTTCATTCCTAACCTCTAACAAGACATTAGACTGCCGCTGTCATGATTCACACGCTGATGCTGTGACTGACAGGCTGATTGACCCTCTGCTCCTCCAAACTGAACATACAGTACCGTATCCATTTTGAATCGTCATGGAAACCTATTGTTTCAGGTTAGGGGTGCAATAAAGCTATATTAGAGCGGTCACGTTTCATTTGGAAAGCTATTTCATACAGAAGGATGTCTGTGCTTCTGTGTGGCTCAGGGGACCCTTAAGGACAAAGGAAAAGCAAGGCTTGAGAGAAAAAGTGCAAGTTGTGTGTGTGTGTGTGCGTGCGTGTGTGTGTATGTGCGTGTGTACATGCGTGTGTGTGTACGTGCGTGCGTGCGTGTGTTTGTGTGCGTGCGCATGTGCATGTGAACACAGAATAAAACAATGAATAAGTCCCATGATGGTAGTGACTGCCCATTACATTGCTGATCACTTATTAAACATAATGTATTCACATTACTTTACTTTAATAAAATATTTCAGTTGTTGTGTATATTACATTTGTTTTATTTGATGACTTTATTATTTCATTCCAAGTCATCATCTCATCTCTATAGAGCTGCTGCCTATGCTGTCTGACTAAATCACTATTTTAGTAGTTCTTCAAAGTAAATAAGGCATACTTTTATGACTGCTGAATACTAACTATCAATCACTTAGATCATGTATTTTCAGGTAGTGATACCTCGCTAAGCAACTGCTCTACTCTCGATTGTACATTATTCTGTCTCTTTTAAGTAGCAGGTGTAAAAGAAACACAGACGGACAAATATGTGCGCAATGGATTATGGTCATTGTAGTTCATTACCAAGTTTTCTGCACTAAACTATGTGGAATATTGGCCTGTTGGAAACTACAACTCCCTACTACATCGCACAGTTCAGGCTTGATCTGATTTCTCTCTAGAGAAACTGTGCAATGTGCGCATTGAGCTCACAGAAAAAAACAGAACGAAATGGAATTCCAATAATTGAACCGATGTCAGTCAATTAGTTGTTTAAAACCTGAAAAAGAACCAACATTTCAGTTAATCGCTCAGCGCTATTGGTTTCACATTGGTTGTGGGAACGAAGCCATATGTTTCCTGACCGGTAAAACTGAATGTTTTTTAAACGTTCTCGGAACAATTTGAAAGCATGACTTTAAATAGAACCATGAGGAAACCTGGAGGAAACGTTATGCTGAGGTACTGAAATTCCCACAGAAGAACATTGTTTCTTAACGTTCTCTGAACTATTTAAGAACATTCCCAATGTCAAACCAGTTGGAGAACGTACCTACAACATTACCAAAATGGAAATTAAATGTAACCATGTTTGAACTTTTAGCCAAGAAATACCAAGAAAATATGTTTGTTTTTTTGTCAAGTTCCTTAAATGTGCTGAGAATGTTCCAAAGCCAAGCAGCTATCCTGCACTATTCCCCGAAAGTTGTGGAAGGTTGCATGCAAAATAACCACAAGACAACCACACTCTCACCAAGCGCTAAGAAACATATGGTTCTCAGAACGTTATGTGCTAGCTGGGATGTCTGTCTCTGCTTGCTGTAAACTCTATTCACCTGTACAACAGAGTCATTGCTAGTAGTAAATCACACACCAGCTCCTGCTGTCAGCTCCAGGCTCTAAAGGGTCGGACAGTATCTCCCATTTCAGACAGCATATTATTATGGTACAGGGATCTCAACTTCCTTTCCCCTCCAGGCCATGTAATAGGTGCGTCCCAAAAGGAACCGTATTCCTTATAGTGCAGTTCCTTTTCCCAGAGCTCTATGGGCCCAAGTCAAAAGTAGTGCACTTTATAGGGAATACGGTGTCTTTTGGGACGCACACCATGTGTTCAGAAGGAGATCGGGGTGCAATGCTCCGGTAGTTCCTGATGTCTGGAGATGCGGAGCTGTTGAGTGTTACTACAGTACAGCCATCCACTCATTCCCAGTTAATTGCTACATCCGGGCGGAATGCGGTGGCTTCGGTGCTGTCAGCCTGGCAACAATAGAAATAGCAGGTTCAGCCAAGGAGAACCAGGCTTAGGCAGCCAGGCCTGTCACAGTTGATGAATGAAGGACAACTGCCACGTCTGCTCATCTCCACCTCTGACAGCTGACTAACTGACTGGCTGACAGAGAATAATCTAGAAGCCCTGAAATGGCAGGAGGAAGAGGTGTTTTTCACAGATGGAAGAGGGTTTGTGCGCATTCTCACGTGCACAAACACACTCATGCAGAGGCGAGAGACGAGGACAGATGTGATGTCGTCGTGTGGAATCTCCCCCTTCTTGTCTGCCAACTGAAGATTTGTGTCCGTCAGTAAATCAGTGTTTGACAGACAGCTATGCAAAATGGACGACCTGTACCAAGTGCTGACGAATATTGAAAACTACTGCATTGTATTCACAGTAATTTATCGTTATACAGTGGGGAAAAAAAGTATTTAGTCAGCCACCAATTGTGCAAGTTCTCCCACTTAAGAAGATGAGAGAGGCCTGTAATTTTCATCATAGGTACACGTCAACTACGACAGACAAATTGAGAAAAAAAATCCAGACAATCACATTGTAGGATTTTTAATGAATTTATTTGCAAATTATGGTGGAAAATAAGTATTTGGTCACCTACAAACAAGCAAGATTTCTGGCTCTCACAGACCTGTAACCTCTTCTTTAAGAGGCTCCTCTGTCCTCCACTCATTACCTGTATTAATGGCACCTGTTTGAACTTGTTATCAGTATAAAAGACACCTGTCCACAACCTCAAACAGTCACACTCCAAACTCCACTATGGCCAAGACCAAAGAGCTGTCAAATGACACCAGAAACAAAATTGTAGACCTACACCAGGCTGGGAAGACTGAATCTGCAATAGGTAAGTAGCTTGGTTTGAAGAAATCAACTGTGGGAGCAATTATTAGGAAATGGAAGACATACAAGACCACTGATAATCTCCCTCGATCTGGGGCTCCACGCAAGATCTCACCCCGTGGGGTCAAAATTATCACAAGAACGGTGAGCAAAAAGCCTACCATCAGTAACACACTACGCCGCCAGGGACTCAAATCCTGCACTGCCAGACGTGTCCCCCTGCTTAAGCCAGTACATGTCCAGGCCCGTCTGAAGTTTGCTAGAGTGCATTTGGATGATCCAGAAGAGGATTGGGAGAATGTCAGATGAAACCAAAATAGAACTTTTTGGTAAAAACTCAACTCGTCGTGTTTCCAGGACAAAGAATGCTGAGTTGCATCCAAAGAACACCATACCTACTGTGAAGCATGGGGGTGGAAACATCATGCTTTGGGGCTGTTTTTCTGCAAAGGGACCAGGACGACTGATCCGTGTAAAGGAAAGAATGAATGGAGCCATGTATCGTGAGATTTTTGAGTGAAAACCTCCTTCCATCAGCAAGGGCATTGAAGATGAAACGTGGCTGGGTCTTTCAGCATGACAATGATCCCAAACACACCGCCCTGCAACGAAGGAGTGGCTTCGTAAGAAGCATTTCAAGGTCCTGGAGTGGCCTAGCCAGTCTCCAGATCTCAACCCCATAGAAAATCTTTGGAGGAGTTGAAAGTCCGTGTTGCCAGCGACAGCCCCAAAACATCACTGCTCTAGAGGAGATCTGCATGGAGGAATGGGCCAAAATACCAGCAACAGTGTGTGAAAACCTTGTGAAGACATACAGAAAACGTTTGACCTGTGTCATTGCCAACAAAGGGTATATAACAAAGTATTGAGAAACTTTTGTTATTGACCAAATACTTATTTTCCACCATAATTTGCAAATAAATTCATAAAAAATCATACAATGTGATTTTCTGGATTTTGTTTTCTCATTTTGTCTGTCATAGTTGACGTGTACCTATGATGAAAATTACAGGCCTCTCTCATCTTTTTAAGTGGGAGAACTTGCACAATTGGTGGCTGACTAAATACTTTTTTCCCCCACTGTACCTAGGTCTAGGTTATGTACCTAACCCTGGTTTGTAGTGCACCTCTTTAAGACACAGGCCAAGTATGGGGAATGCCCGCTTCCTGCATGATACAAGTTTTCCCTGGACAGGTCATGTGGCAGGTTTGGGGTCAATTCGATCTGAAGTCAATTCAGGAAGTGATTTGAAAAAAAATATCAAAAACTGAAAAAAACGTTTGAAACAAATAGCTTCTCATTTTCAGTTAATTGAGAAATCACTGACTATTGATGCAATTTTTTTCAATTATGGCACTGAAATGAGCAGTGTCTGATTCAACACCACTGGAGCAGATCTGCTGCCTGACATCGGCTTCGAACTGTCCTGTTGGCTCTCCTCTCTGTAGCCCCAAAGCCCATTCTGAGCTGGGATCAGGATTTCATACTGTTATCTCAGATTGCATACGTGCATCTCCGTTCTGATGACACAAATGAGGAAATACTGGTCAATGTGCAGTATGAGTATGTCCCATATGGGCCCTGGACAACATTACTATGGAATAGGGGGCCATTTGGAAGCAGTCATAGACTGGGAAGTCAACTGGGGATGTCCTGAGTTGTATCTGACATAGAGAAGTGCTGACATGACAACGTTATGCTCAGTAGCAGATGGGCCTGTCTGTCCCTGTGGAGACGTCCTCTTCTCTCCACTCGACCCCAACTAGCTAGCCATTTCACAACCAGGGACCCTCGACCCCAACTAGCTAGCCATTTCACAACCAGGGACCCTCGACCCCAACTAGCTAGCCATTTCACAACCAGGGACCCTCGACCCCAACTAGCTAGCCATTTCACAACCAGGGAGTCTCGACCCCAACTAGCTAGCCATTTCACAACCAGGGACCCTCGACCCCAACTAGCTAGCCATTTCACAACCAGGGAGACGCGAACCCAACTAGCTAGCCATTTCACAACCAGGGACCCTCGACCCCAACTAGCTAACCATTTCACAACCAGGGAGTCTCGACCGCAACTAGCTTGCCCTTTCACAACCAGAGAGTCTCGACCCTAACTAGCTAGTCATTTCACAACCAGGGACCCTCGATCCCAACTAGCTAGTATAGTATCTGAAGATTATGCCTTTGTTAAATGTTTTTCATGAAGAAATAGAATGTTGTTTATGGTAGTATCAAGAGGGAATGTTTTAGGTGTAATACCACATACCACAGACAGGGGGGTGGGTTGTAGACAGGGGAGACTGGTGATTGGCCAGAAGAGGGGGCAGCAGTGTTTATAAATAGGGGTTAAACGGGTGAGACGTTAGAACGAGCATAACAATCTGGCGAGTCGTTCTCCGGACAACGCGTGTCTGTAATTTATGCTGTAACCTCGTGGTATGAATAAAACTTCTAACATGATGCAGCATAACGGACTCTTTGTTGACAGCAGTAATTGCCACAATTCATCATATACTACAGAATGGCGAGCTTGCCAGGAGGGATGATGCAATCCTTCTTTGCTGCATTTGGAGTCGACAAGCTAACCCAAGCTGACTTTGGTCTGGAGTCATGACCCGACTAGACACAGCTAAGTTGTTGGTTTTGTTACTGCTTATGTACACTGGAGGAATGTACCCTTACGACCGTGTTTCGGGTGGCGTTATGGCTGTTAACTGGGAGTCTGAACGAAAATAGTCTAAATTTGGTTGATGGGTAAATGGGGAATAATAGCATGTTTAGGACAATGGATTGGTAGAGAATGAAGGTTGGAAGATATCTGCATAGTTAGGGGCACCGTGAATACGGATAAGACCTCTTAATCGAGGCGACTCACAGGAGTGGGCCAGAAATCCAGGTCTTAGTTAGACTGAGTCAGGTTGATTTCTTAAGCGGGAATTATGAAGTGAATTGGTGTATTTACGTTATACTCCGCCTCTGGTCGACGGGAAATTGGTTTGGGGATAACCTCTTGATATGAGATTCATCTTTCAAGGCAACAAAAAGTTAGATGGAGATATTATTGATAATCATGGAAAATGATTGGGCCACGGTGCAGGATATTGATTTGTGTAGTATATCGCAGTTGGCTAGAGGCTACAGCTCATTCTTCATTGTTTCCAGGTCACGTGGTACATCGTGGCTAATGCTAACGGCTAATGCTAACGGCTAAATGTGTGTTGTGTCACCATGTACTTTAGGCTAAGCTAAATGCTAATGCTACAGGCTAATTGTGTTGTGTGCTACATGTTAACGTATCCTTAGAGATTCCGTTGCGACGGGTGAAAGTCTCTTAAACTTGTTTATGTGTTCGTAAGTCAGGTTATATGTTTTGTGAGCGCTGGTAAATGTTGTTTGACTATAAGGGGGAAATGGGGAATTACAGCTGGACTGGTATTCTGTTTGGAGAGAGAGTAGAGAATCTTCCTTTCACGGTGAAATTGTATTGAGGAATGATATTTGCGCATGCGTTTAAATTTACGACACTACAGTACCCAACGTGGGAGTTGGAGTTTATGACACGAGATTAGGACACGTTTTTGGTTTACGGCACTAAATCTACGACATGCGGTCGTGCTGAGGTGAAGAAACAAAATGGGGGCGTAAGGTCCTATCTTTGGGGTTTCTTGCAGGGGGAGACAGAGGAACACAGACGACGGAACAGATAGGCACCAGGAGAAAGGTTAACACGATGATTCTAGTTTAAACGGTGGGGGGTTAAGATGAAACTTGTTTGGGTACCTATTGAATTTATAAATTAAATATATGGTAACGGATTAGTCTTAGAGTGAATTAAATAATTAAATAACGAATAAAAATAAATGTTTTTGAGCGTTTTAGTTAGTTTTGAGTTTAGTCTTAGAGGGAATAAGGTAGAACGAATGAATATTGAATGGTTGGAAATACTCAGTGATTGCATTAACTACTAAAGTATTTTTCTGTGTATGTTCTTCTGTCATATGAGAGGAGCAATAGGACTAGACGACAGACGAGAGCAGAGGAGAGAGAGAGAGAGGACGTGCACGTCACGACACGTGGCAGAGGATCAAGTCAAAAAGGTTTTGGTACTGATTATGGTTACAAAATCTTTCCCTAACAGAATATGTGATGTTATGACGAGTTTACATGGGCTTGGCAAATTCTATTTCAATAAAAGTTACAATTTGGAGGCTATGTGCATCACTGGGCTGGATTACAGTTCGATTGGAAATCAGGTACTGACATTATTTTGCAATTATGATACTTGGGGTTTATATCATAGGAAGAAACAAGGGGTTATGGGAATTGGAGTATTGAAGGGTTGTAAGGTTAGAAGGCTTTGTTTATGGGTATTTTAGTCTGAAGATGACTAACTTGCATTTACTTGCATTTGATGGGTTGTGGTAATATACTCAACACTAATTGATATTGGTGACATAGGAATAGGAATTGGGGTTAATTATTCAGGATGGTTAATGGATTTGTTTAGGTTATATTAAGAATTACAGGGGGGAAGCTTATATAACTTATATAGTCTAAAATAGGATAGTTCACAATAAAGGAATATAAAGGGCTTGATATAGGGGAAAATTGATTAAAATAGTCATTTTTGATCAAAGTAGGGTTAGAGTAGTGTTAGGAGAGACTAATGGCAGATGTTAGTACACCTTTCTCACATATGGATTCAGCAGAAAGACATCATCCAGCAGGGTGATTATGGCATCAGAGATGAAGACGAATACGAGCAAAAACAACGATGAAGATGAATCCAGAAGACGGAAGAAAACCGAGATGTCTGGGAACTTAAGGAGATGAGGATGATGACGATGAGAGTGATTGATGAGAGGCCATGGGTGGAGGTGACTCTGTGATCAGAAGGAAGTGGCAAGAGAGGAAAGAAGGATACTGGAGACTTGATCTCTGATGAAAGTTGAACGAAGAAGGAGACAAGAGATTCGAGTTCTGATGAAGAAAGTGATGAAGATTTGGAGATTAAAGGTGTTGTATGTTCAAGAGGATTTTATCCTACAATGACTGGCAAAGAAGAAATAGGAGATATAGACCAAGGCGTATCAGGCCTGGAGGAAGAGACAACTTTGGGAGAGGTAAGGGAGCTAGAGGAACAGCTCGAGACGCTGAAGATACAGAAGAGACAAGGAGAACCTGCGGAGAACATTTTTAATCCCAAGAATTGGAGGAGAAGAAGAATACATTGAGGCAAAGATGCTGAAGAAAAGTAATAAGATGATGGAAGATGATATTTCAAGAACAGAACTTAGAAGATAACCTTTTGAAGAATACTGATAGGTCCACAACGAGAAGAACTGGACGAAGAAAACTCAATCAAATACAACTTATAACTGGTGGTGGAGAAGAAGAAAAGTATGAAGAATCAGAGTGAATCAAATCAACAATCACTGTCACAGCTTCAACTGAACAATATCAAATGCAATTGTACCAGCAAAGGGGGGTACCAGATGTTCCCTATCCACAGCAACAAGTCAGGAGGAAACAAGAGAACATTTTTAAGGAAGATACAGGGGCAATTCAAGATCACCTGTTCTCCAGGTGAACACTAAATATTCTAGAGTGTTTAGAATATCCAGAGAGGGGGTATCAGCTGATAGCATCGATTAGAGAAGAAGAGAAAATAGCTAAAAGTAAAAACAACCGACTATTAGAAGTGATAGTGAATAGGGGAAAAACTTATCTGGGTTCAGCCTAAAGAGGTTATCCATATCCACTCTGTAAAATAAACTAATTAGGTTAGGATAGGGATTGGAAGTAGTAAAACAGTTTACTCTTCGGGAATCAATTGAGCTCTGCTATAGAAGTCAAATAGGAATTACAATAGACATACTAATATTAGGACAATATATCAAGGATATTGTGGGAAGAGATGCATGGTTTAAATTGAAGGGTTCAATCAGAGACACACTGGACGACTGACTGTCTGGTGGAATATTTTAAGAAGTGGGGTTTTGGGAATCATTTGCTTAAAAGATAATATCATAGGAAGGATGATAATGTATTAGATTGCCTGTTAGACAATCTGTCTGGGAAAATAAACTTAATAGGGGTGACTGTTATTTTGGGTTATATTCTTACACTAAGAGATTTGAGGTTAGGCTAAAAGGTGTTTAGTCATTTGCCAAGTCTGTGTGTAATGAGTCAGAAGCAGGTGGGGAACTTTCCCAATCACATATTCCAAAATTTGGTGGTAAGAGATTTTGTCAATAAATCAGGGAAAAGGTTTTAAATGTTATGAGAGGAAAGATTAGATTAAAATAAGTTAGGAGAACTAGGGGTGAAGGAACTCTGAGACAGTAAGCTAAGTTTCAAAGTTAGTAGTAAGACAGAGAGAAACAGTGAGGAAGGACATTTTAAAGTTTAGTGGGAAGATATGGTAGGAGTTTAAATCGGTTAGGAGCAGATGCATTGAGAAAGTATGTGTTGCTGAATGATTTGAGGGTGATTGAGTATCTATATTTACAGTTTCCAGCAGGGAGATCAAGGTCATTATAGGTGTATTTTGTGTAATCAAAAGTTTGAAAGTCAGGGATTTAGAGATAGGACTGAGATTTGGGGAAAACGTGACACTAGTGGGGATGGATGGAAGTACAAGTAAAGAGTTCAGAGCTTTGGGATGAAGTAGTAACAATAATGACATCACCACGTGAGTCTATTAAAACAACAGTGAGAAGTAATTTAACTCTTTCAACATTGATAGTTATTAAAGCCATAAATATAGCGCATTTGATTATAAGGGTCCAGCATCAATTATAGGGGGAAAATACTGTTATTAGAGTTAGGATAATAATAATAATAATATGCCATTTAGGATGATGACGTTTCTTTCACAGAGAGAGAGATAATTAGGGAGGATAAGTATTGTTAGCAGGATCAGAAGTAGGAGCTGTTGCACCTACTCAAATAAGGGATTATTTTGCGTAAGGTTACAGATAAAGATCAGGAGAATATGTGTACTCATCTAGTGAAAGCATTAAAATTTGTTTTGGTTAAGAATTATTGGTTAAAGGGCTATGTAATTTGTAAGGTGATGCTTATAATGGAAGATTTGAAGTCTGTAAAACTTTCCACAGTCACAGAGGAGTTAAGGATACGTTTATTACAGTAGTCACTCCAACAGGGAATAATCGAATAGGATGTTGGTAGTTTCCCACTAGAGGGAATTAAGGGTTTTAATTCATCAACTAAATCAACAATGTTAATGGTAACTTTGGGAAGGGATTAATGATACGATGGTAATAGCAAATGTAATAAGGAGGACGACAACTTTTCTGAAATTAGAGGTAGCAAGAGGGACTCAGGAGGTTATGGAAAATAGGAGGGCAGAGAGAGAGCAATATAGATTAATCTGAAATGGAGAAGAGAGATTCATCATGGAGGCTGCAGGATGAGGTCTTTTGATTTTGATGACAGAGGGGGGGGGGCATCTGATCAGTGCTGCTCGTTTCTCTGTTGTGGAAATTAGAGATAGATTAACTCATTCTGTAAGAGTCGGTGAGGAATCTTGAGGGTTGATGTCTGTTGGGGATGCCAGCCCAAGACGTGTTGGATGGTTGCGCAGCCTCTAGCGGGTCTGGGTCAGGGTTATGCTTTGTCATGACTGTGGTATCGGCAACAGTCATTGACCGATAAAATAATGTAGTTGTCAGAACAGTAGGGTTTAAGTGTTCTTGGGTAAATGGATTACCATATGGGAATTGTTAGATAGAAAGTAAAGTCAGGTAACAGTGGAAATCTGAAGTATTCAGGTGAAACATTGAGGGCTAAAAGTTATTGTTGTTATAATAAAACATATGAGTTAAGGGTATGTTTATGGGAATATCATATTGGGATGTTATATGATAACTTTGGATAAGCATGAACATAAGGTTAGAGATGACAAATATAATGTAATTTTTATGTACCAGGTGGTGAAAAGCAGGACTTTGATGGTTAAATGATTAGCTTTTGACTGACAATGTGACTATGGGGAATCTTAGAGATATTTAGGGGTTTGGGGGTGATAAAGCATCTATATTCTTACATTAGGGATGGACAGGATTTGGTTACATGTCAACATTGAAGCTTCCATATGAGGCTTTTACTATTAAAATAGAGTTAGCACCGAACACAGCTAAATCTAGGGTTAAAGGGTGACATGGCTACATGTTATAGTCTTCAAGCCTACCATTGGAGAATGAGTCTAAGGGAGAAGGGGGACTTCTTCCATGGTATGGTGTAACATTTGGAAAATATCAGCGTTGCATTTGGATGCAAAATCAGTTAGGCCAGTAGGGGGCAGTGATGGGGTACATTTTAAGGCACTGTGTAATATGTTACTGACCGTTGAGAAAGTTATGATATTGAGATAGGTTGGAGGAGTGGTGCCTGGAGGCAACACTCAGATGCCATTGTTGACTGTTCCGGATCTGGACGAAGAGGGACAAGTGGCCTACTGATGGATAAATATCATTTTGGATTATTTGATGATTTTTTCAAGTTGTTTTTTTTCAATATTAGTATGATTTTGGTATGATTTATGAATCAAAGGGGGGGATAGGTTAATGTGATTCATACATCATTTATAGGTCTTAAATTGAGGTTGAGGTTTAATTTGTAAATGTGGTTTTGCAAAAGATACTGTTTGGTCGTTTATTTTCTTGTCATTCCAGAAGCATTTGGGAGAACATGTGGAGATTGGAATACTCAAACAAAGACAATATGAAGGGACAATATGACTGGAGGAGATGAAACAAGGAGGGTGTGGCTGATTCCATCATCAACAAGTCCATTGGAGGAGGAGACTACGGAGGACATGAAGTGTAGTGGACTACATTCCAGTGTCAGCAATGAAATATAGACATATTTGATGTGTAATACATAATTGTGTCATATTCTTAGGTATTGATTTTAGTAGAATGATGTTTGATGTTATTGAATGCAGATGAGGATCTTAGATGCTTTTGTTTATTTCGATGGGGTTTAGGGACAGAAGGTCTAGGAAGGGAGAGATTCATTGTACGATTCGATGGGGTTGACCAGCCGTACAATGGATATTTATGGATAGGATTTTGTTTCCATGTGTATTTAATTACATCATAGTTTCAAATGTCTTTACATGATTTATGAGTTTATCTGGAGTACCGCGGTGGTTGCCTGGGGCAGAGGAACCGTGAGAGAATTTTACTGTCTTGATTGATGGATGGATGGATTTGGAACAAAGGTTGCCTGACAGGTTTTTCGCTCTCACACTCCATAAAGATTTATTCATAATTCATAGTAATGTGTTCACACTCCATAGAGATTTATTCATGATTCATAGTAATGTGTTAACATTTCATCAACAGTTATTCATATTTTATAAGAAAGGTATTTACACTCTAGAGGAGAATGGTTTGGTTTAAGGTTAAAGATATTCAATAAGATAAGTTGTTACTAGTCATAATCCTATTCTGTTTGGTTTCGAGACGTTTGGGTTGTCTCGAAAGGGGGAATATAGTATCTGAAGATTATGCCTTTGTTAAATGTTTTTCATGAAGAAATAGAATGTTGTTTATGGTAGTATCAAGAGGGAATGTTTTAGGTGTAATACCACATACCACAGACAGGGGGTGGGTTGTAGACAGGGGAGACTGGTGATTGGCCAGAAGAGGGGGCAGCAGTGTTTATAAATAGGGGTTAAACGGTGAGACGTTGAACGAGCATAACAATCTGGCGAGTCGTTCTCCGGACAACGCGTGTCTGTAATTTATGCTGTAACCTCGTGGTATGAATAAAACTTCTAACATGATGCAGCATAACGGACTCTTTGTTGACAGCAGTAATTGCCACAATTCATCATATACTACACTAGCCATTTCACAACCAGGAACCCTCGACCCCAACTAGCTAGCCATTTCACAACCAGGGACCCTCGACCCCAACTAGCTAGCCATTTCACAACCAGGGAGTCTCGACCCCAACTAGCTAGCCATTTCACAACCAGGGACCCTCGACCCCAACTAGCTAGCCATTTCACAACCAGGGACCCTCGACCCCAACTAGCTAACCATTTCACAACCAGGGAGTCTCGACCCCAACTAGCTTGCCCTTTCACAACCAGGGAGTCTCGACCCTAACTAGCTAGTCATTTCACAACCAGGGACCCTCGATCCCAACTAGCTAGCCATTTCACAACCAGGGACCCTCGACCCCAACTAGCTAGCCATTTCACAACCAGGGACCCTCGACCCCAACTAGCTAGCCATTTCACAACCAGGGAGTCTCGACCCCAACTAGCTAGCCATTTCACAACCAGGAGTCTCGACCCCCAACTAGCTAGCCATTTCACAACCAGGGAGTCTCGACCCCAACTAGCTAGTAATTTCACAACCAGGGACCCTCGACCCCAACTAGCTAGCCATTTCACAACCAGGGACCCTCGACCCCAACTAGCTAGCCATTTCACAACCAGGGAGTCTCGACCCCAACTAGCTAGCCATTTCACAACCAGGGAGTCTCGACCCCAACTAGCTAGTAATTTCACAACCAGGGACCCTCGACCCCAACTAGCTAGCCATTTCACAACCAGGGACCCTCGACCCCAACTAGCTAGCCATTTCACAACCAGGGAGTCTCGACCCCAACTAGCTAGCCATTTCACAACCAGGGAGTCTCGACCCCAACTAGCTCTCCCTTTCACAACCAGGGACCCTCGACCCCAACTAGCTAGCCATTTCACATCCAGGGAGTCTCGACCCCAACTAGCTAGTAATTTCACAACCAGGGAGTCTCGACCCCAACTAGCTAGCCATTTCACATCCAGGGAGTCTCGACCCCAACTAGCTAGTAATTTCACATCGGCTACACTGCAACTGTATCCATTGCAGTGTCCTCCTCACACAGCGGTCCAATCTTTTCTCCTGTTTCCTCTCGTTGCCCCATCAGTGTTGGAGTTGAGTTAGAGTTGCTAGGGCTGTAAGCCCATCGATCTGTAGAGGATGAATAGGTTTAACAGTGTCAGCAGTGACAGGGTAGGGAGGGACGGAGCAGGGTAGAACTGACAGCCAGGCATGGCTGTGGACTGGTCTCTTCCTCAGCTCAGTCAGCTGAAAGTTAAGAGACAAGCAGAAACAGCCTTTTAGAGTGGAACCAATACCACTGGACAACCCAGAGGAACGCCAGAGGAGTCTAAGGGTGCGTCCCAAATGGCACCCTTTGTCCTATGTAGTATACTTCGTTTGACCAGGGCCCGTAGGGACCTTGATGTGGATTAAAGGAGTCCCTAAGGAAGACACAAGCATGTCTATAAATATTTATTTCAACATTACAGTGCAGAAATATCAACTGGCTCCAAGGGGTTGGAAGCATGACAAGCCATGATATTATCTTACAGTAAATCCACACTGGACTGACAACATCTGGATTCTCTCTATTTCATGACAAGCCATTTATTCTTACAGTTAGTTGTGGAGAGCTGGGTAAGGCCCAGGTCTGAGACAGAACCACACAAGCACAGCAGGAACAGTATTCATGGAAAGGGACAACCTACTGTATAAACAAGCAGTACATAGAGGCAGTGTTCTCTCTCTCTCTGTTCTCTCTCTCTCTCTGTTCTCTCTCTCTCTGTTCTCTCTCTCTCTCTCTCTGTTCTCTCTCTCTCTCTCTCTCTCTGTTCTCTCTCTCTCTCTCTCTGTTCTCTCTCTCTCTCTCTCTGTTCTCTCTCTCTCTCTCTGTTCTCTCTCTCTCTCTCTGTTCTCGCTCTCTCTCTCTCTGTTCTCTCTCTCTCTCTCTCGTTCTCTCTCTCTCTCTCTCTGTTCTCTCTCTCTCTCTCTGTTCTCTCTCTCTCTCTCTCTCCTCTCTCTCTCTCTCTGTTCTCGCTCTCTCTCTCTCTGTTCTCTCTCTCTCTCTCTGTTCTCGCTCTCTCTCTCTCTGTTCTCTCTCTCTCTCTCTGTTCTGCCTCTCTCTCTCTGTTCTCTCTCTCTCTCTCTCTCTGTTCTCTCTCTCTCTCTCTGTTCTCTCTCTCTCTCTCTGTTCTCTCTCTCTCTCTCTGTTCTCTCTCTCTCTCTCTCTGTTCTCTCTCTCTCTCTCTGTTCTCTCTCTCTCTCTCTCTGTTCTCTCTCTCTCTCTCTCTGTTCTGCCTCTCTCTCTCTGTTCTCTCTCTCTCTCTCTCTGTTCTCTCTCTCTCTCTCTCTGTTTCTCTCTCTCTCTCTCTCTGTTCTGCCTCTCTCTCTCTGTTCTCTCTCTCTCTCTCTCTCTGTTCTTTCTCTCTCTCTCTCTCTGTTCTGCCTCTCTCTCTCTCTTCTCGCTCTCTCTCTCTCTGTTCTCTCTCTCTCTCTCTCTGTTCTCTTCTCTCTCTCTTCTCTCTGTTCTCTCTCTCTCTTTGTTCTCTCTGTTCTCTCTCTGTTCTCTCTCTCTCTCTCTCTGTTCTCTCTCTCTCAATTATTTTTTTCAATTCAAAGGGTTTTATTGGCATGGGAAACATACGTTTAAACCAAAGCAAGTGAAATATATAATAAACAAATAATAAACAAAAGTGATATAAACAATCAAAAATGAACAGGTAACATTACACTCACAAGTTTCAAAGGAATAGACACATTTCAAATGTCATATTATGTCTATATACAGTGTTATAATGATGTGCAAATAGTTAAAGTACAAAAGGGAAAATAAAGGAACATAAATATGGGTTGTATTTACAATGGTGTTTGTTCTTCGCTGTTTGCCCTTTTCTTGTGCCAACAGGTCACAAATCGTGCTGCTGTGATGGCATACTGTGGTATTTCACCCAATAGATATGGGTGTTTATCCAAATTGGATTTGTTTTGGAATTCTTTGTGGGTCTGTGTAATGTGAGGGAAATATGTGTCTCTAATATGGTCATACATTTGGCAGGAGGTTAGGAAGTGCAGCTCAGTTTCCACCTCATTTTGTGGGCAGTGTGGACATAGCCTTTCTTCTCTTGAGAGCCAGGTCTGACTACGGCGGGCTCTCTCAATAGCAAGGCTATGCTCACTGAGTCTGTACATAGTCAAAGCTTTCCTTAAGTTTGGGTCAGTCACAGTGGTCAGGTATTCTGTGCCTGTGTACTCTTTGTTTAGGGCCAAATAGCATGCTCTGTTTTTTGGTAAATTCTTTCCAATATGTCAAGTAATTATCTTTTAGTTTTCTCATGATTTGGTTGGGTCTAATTGTGTTGCTGTTGCTGTCGTGGGGCTCTGTGGGTTCTGTTTGTGAACAGATCCCCAGGACCAGCTTGCTTAGGGGACTCTTCTCCAGGTTAATCTCTCTGTAGGTGATGGCTTTGTTATGGAAGGTTTGGGAATTGCTTCCTTTTAGATGGTTGTAGAATTTAACGTCTCTTTTCTGGATTTTGATAATTAGCGGGTATCGGCCTAAAGGGGCAATGGGTTCTATAACTGATTCAAGTATTTTTTGCCAGATCCTAATTGGTATGTCGAATTTTATGTTCCTTTTGATGGCGTAGAAGGCCCTTCTTGCCTTGTCTCTCAGATCGTTCACAGCTTTGTGGAAGTTACCTGTGGTGCTGATGTTTAGGCTGAGGTAGGTCTAGTTTTTTGTGTGGTCTAGGGCAATGGTGTCTAGATGGAATTTGTATTTGTGGTCCTGGCAACTGGACCTTTTTTGGAACACCATTATTTTTGTCTTACTGAGATTTACTATCTCTCTCTCTCTCGCTCTCTCTATCTCTGTTCTCTCTCTGTTTTCTCTCTCTCTCTCTCTCTCTCTCTCTCTCTCTCTCTCTCTCTCTCTCTCTCTCTCTCTCTGTGTTCTCTCTCTGGTCTCCCTCTCTCTCTCTGGTCTCTCTCTTTCTCTCTGGTCTCTCTCTTTCTCTCTCTCTCTCAATTCAATTCAAAGGGCTTTCTTGGCATGGGAAACATATGTTTGCGTTGCCAAAGCAAGTGACACTCTCTCTGTTCTCTCTCTCCCACTCTCTGTTCTCTCTCACTCTCTCTCTCTGTTCTCTCTGTTCTCTCTGTTCTCTCTCTGTTCTCTCTGTTCTCTCTGTTCTCTCTCTCTCCCTCTCTGTTCTCTCGCTCTCTGTTTCTCTCTCTGTTCTCTCTCTGTTCTCTCTGTTTTCTCTCTCTCTGTTCTCTCTCTGTTCTCTCTCTCTCTGTTCATTCTCTCTGTTCTCTCTCTCTGTTCTCTCTGTTCTCTCTCTGTTCTCTCTCTCTCTCGGTTCTCTCTCTCTGTTCTTTCTCTCTCTGTTCTCTCTTTCTCTCTCTGGTCTCTCTCTGTTCTCTCTCTCTGTTCTCTCTCTCTCTGTTCTCCCTCTCGCTCTCTCTCTGTTCTCTCTGTTCTCGCTCTCTCTCTCTGTTCTCTCCGTTCTCTCTCTCTCTCTCAGTTCTCTCTCTCTGTTCTCTCTGTTCTCTCTCTCTGTTCGCTCTCTCTCTGTTCTCTCTCTCTGTTCTCTCTCTATGTTCTCTCTGTTCTCTCTCTCTCTGTTCGCTCTCTCTCTGTTCTCTCTTTCTCTCTGTTCTCTCCCTCTGTTCTCTCTCTCTGTTATCTCTCTGTTCTCCCTCTCTCTCTCCCTCTCTCTCTGTTCTCTCTCTCTGTTCTCTCTCTCTGTTCTCTCTCTCTGCTCTCTCTCTGTTCTCTCTGTTCTCCCTCTCTCTCTCCCTCTCTCTCTGTTCTCTCTCTCTCTCTTTTCTCTTTTCTCTCTCTACCTGTATGTGAATGTATGTGTGTGTGTGCCGTGTGCGTTGTGTGTGTGTCCTCTGCACAGTACCCTAGCCATGCTGTGTAAGTATATACAGTTGGATAGTTCTGTCATAAGCCAGGGACGAAACCCCTTTGAATATCAAGCTGCACCACTCAACAACTTCACTACCTGTGTGTGTGTGTGTGTGACAGCTTCACTACCTGTGTGTGTGTGTGTGTGTGTGTGTGACAGCTTCACTACCTGTGTGTGTGTGTGTGTGTGTGTGTGACAGCTTCACTACCTGTGTGTGTGTGTGTGTGTGTGTGTGTGTGACAGCTTCATTACCTGAGTGTGTGTGTGTGTGTGTGTGTGACAGCTTCATTACCTGAGTGTGTGTTAGAGTGACTGCAGGGTAATGCCGCACACAGCCAATCACTGACAGAGGACACACACACATTCATACTCACACACATGCACGCACGCACACACACACACATTCAAACTCACACACATGCACGCACGCACGCACGCACACACACACACATTCAAACTCACACACACATGCATGCACGCTCACACACGCACACACACACACACACACACACACACACACATTCAAACTCACACACATGCACGCACGCACGCACACACACACACACATTCAAACTCACACACACATGCATGCACGCTCACACACGCACACACACACACAGACACACACACACACACACACACACACATTCAAACTCACACACGCACGCACGCACGCACACACACACACACATTCATACTCACACACACGTGCATGCACGCTCACACTCACACTCTCTCTCTCTCTCTCTCTCTCTCTCTCTCTCACTGAGAGCCAGACAGAGTCTTCTACACCTTAACAAGCTATCTTCAGAAAAAACGTCCTCCCTATCCCATTGTGGGTTTGTGGGCCGTCCCCCCGCCCCTCCTTACCCAGCCATCCTGTCTCTTGCACTGACCTGAGCAGCTCCCCAGGTGACATCACCTGTCCGTCACACCACCGTGAGCCTATTGTCTGGTCCCGTTCTGAATGTCTAATGAGGTTCCTGTCCAGCTTCCTGTCCACCTCAGAGAGACATGCTAATCTAATTAGCGGTGCAGAATATGTCAGCCACACATCATTCTGCTTAGTGTTCATTACCTCTGCATAAGCATAGTACTGCTCTGTGTGTGAGCACACACAGGCAGACACACACACATACAGGGTTGAGATGAGTGTTGAGTTAGGTTACTCATTGTCCTTACACAGTGAGACTGTCTATGTAGCTGGACACATGACAGAAGTGTGCCTGCTTAGTGTGCGTCTGTGCCTGTGTGTAAGCCTATGTGTGAGAGGGAGGGGGTAGTTTGTCCTACAAACTCTCACGTCAGAATTAGACGTTTCTCAAACGTCAAATTTTGAAGTTGTTACAAATCTCACATTTCGAAGTGTTTAAGGTTAAATTTAGGCATTAACTCCAAATTCTTAAGTTTAGGCATTAACTCTGAATGGTTAAGGTAAGGGTTAAGGTTTGGGATAGGCTTAAAACAACTTTCTATTGCTGGATTTGAACATCAGAGGCAGATGCTTACACCCATCCACAATGCTCTAGCAAAACCAAAGCCTACTTGAAGGTAACAGCGCTCACTGTTGTCCCTAGTGGCTGGTTTCCACGTCATCTCCCTGTTATGTATGGTACGACGTGCTGTACGTCGTACTGTACGTTGTTATGGTTTACGACAGTGTGCTGCGTTACGGATGAATGGGTTGTCAGAATGCGTGGCACATGTCATTAAACGACAGAGTGATGTTCAATGTGAAACTGTGCAGATGTCCGTTCTTTTACAACTAGGCTAGATATAACATTGGCGGCGAAGATGGCTGAATTCAGTTTACCACCGCCAGCACCATTCCTCGCCGTGCCTGGCGAACCTCCAGTCCCGTGGAATAACTGGCTTGATAGTTTTAACACTTATTTAGAAGCTATGGACTTTTCTACAATCTCCGACAAGCGGAGGACAGCACTGCTCCGTCACTGCCTTGGTACAGAGGGACAGAGGATTTTCAGAGCGCTTGGATCGGCTCCTACATTCACTGCTGCAGTCAGCCTCTTACGGAACCACTTCGCGGGAAAGAGCGAGTGCTCCTCCGACGCTACCGGCTACGGAAGAGACACCAACGGCCGGGTGAGTCCATTCAAAGCTACGTGGCTAATCTGAGGGATTTGGCTAGCTCTTGTAACTCACGGGACACTTCAGGGACGAGATCATCAGGGATCAGTTGATAGAGGGACGTTATGTGAAAAAGACAAGGGAGAAACTGCTTTTGGAATCGGATAATTTACAACTAGATGGAGCTATTAAAATAGCACTCCAGGTTGAAGCGGGCGTTGGAATGCTCTTCTATGCTAACAGACAGCTCTGCAGCATACACTCGGCCCCCAGCCATTCTCACACAGCAGCTTCAGCCCGAGCAGGCGCACTACAACGATCACGCGCTGCGCACGCCCCTCCCGCGTCGATAGCTGCATGGACACAGACACCGACATGCCCGTGCAGCAGGCACACAGACAAACAAACAGAACTAGCTGTGGCAACTGTGGGGCTAGCTCTCAGCAATTCAAGGGCTTCAAACTGCCCAGCCCGTGGGAAAATATGCAAGAACTGTTCAAAATACAATCACTTTGCGAAAGTGTGTCGTTCTGCCCCTGCTACTAGCTCCACCCAGAACAGGCCCTTCGTTTCATCTCACTCTCAACATGAACACACGGAAATCCGAACCGTCTCCACCAACCATGTGTCATTCAGGACATGCACTGTGCAGCTGGGTGAGGTGGGTTTGCCTTTGCTGCTGGATACTGGCGCTGCGGTGTCGTTGCTCAACCTTGCCACTTACTACAAGTTTTTCAGTCACCTACCACTCCAACAGCCCTCCACTGCCCTGTGTGGGTACGGTAGATCTAAGATAGACATTGTAGGCACCCTCCAGGTCCCAGTACACTACGGCACCAAACATCTGCCATCATTCACATTTCATGTTGCAAAGCGGGTGCCAACCTCCTGGGCCTCGACCTCTTCACAGGCTTGGGATTCACACTGAGAGATGACAGTGGGTCAGCTATCTACCAGGTTACCTGCACATGGCAACAGAACTGGCCGACTCTGTTTGATGGACTGGGCTGCCTCACAGCCTTTACTCACAGGCCCCTAGTGAATCCGGAAGTGACCCCAGTCATGCAGCCCCTGCGGCGCATTCCCTTTGCACTGCGTGATGATGTCACAAAAGATCTCCAGTCACAGTTGGATGCAGGCATCATTGAGCCAGTCAACGCTGCCCCCTGGATTTCAAACTTGGTCATTGCAACCAAAAAGTCAGGTGGAATCCGGACCTGTGTGGATCTCCGTGCTGTGAACAAGGCCGTTGTCCCGGATAAGTACCCCTTGCCTACAGCTGAGGAGCTGACCGCACAATTCCATGGCTCCACGATCTTCACGAAGCTTGACCTTCGTCAGGGTTATCTTCAGGTACCCCTCCATGCAGCTAGCAGAGACCTCACGGCCTTTGTCACACTCGCTGGCGTGTTCAGATATCTACGCATGCCTTTTGGACTTAGCTCCGCCCCCAGCTGCTTCCAGAAGGTGATGAGCACCATCCTCGCTGGAATACCTGGGGTGGCGGTCTATCTGGATGACATCGTGGTCCACGGCCCTGACCTCCACATCCATGATTATCGACTCCACAGAGTATTCAGTGCTCTACTGCGGAACAACCTGACCCTGAACGGTGGAAAGTGCACCTTTGCAGCTCCAGCCGTCGAGTTTGTGGGCTTCCGCCTGTCGGCCAAAGGCATTGCCCCACTCATGTCGAACATTGAAGCCGTCCACCGGATCCCGGAACCGACCTCAGCCTCTCAGGTGGCCTCATTCTTGGGCATGACAGCTTACTACCTCCGGTTTCTGCCCCACTACTCTCAGACCACAGCGCCCCCTTCGCCAGCTCCTCAAGAAGGATGAGCCATGGGCCTGGACGGCAGCCTGCTCAGACGCGGTCCGCTCACTGAAAGAGCCAGCTCACCACAGCCCCAGTCTTGGCTCACTTTGACCCGTCTGCCACACCATTGTCACATGTGACGCCTCAGCTGGAGCACTAGGAGCTGTCCTCTCACAGCTGCAGAATGGCATTGAGAGGCCCGTCGCCTTCGCCTCAAGGGCCCTGAGCCCCACAGAACAACGGTACTCTGTGGGCGAACGAGAAGCACTGGCCTGTGTCTGGGCGTGCGAAAGGTGGCACCTCTACCTATATGGCCGTCTGTTCACACTCCGAACCGACCACCAGTCCCTCACAACGCTACTGTCAGCATCAGGAACTGGCCACAAGCCACTTCGGCTGCACAGATGGGCCGACCGCCTCAGACAGTATGACTATCAGCTGAAGTTCACTCCGGGGAGGGATAACGTGGTGGCAGACCTCCTCTCACGCTCCTTTGGCGCTCCTACTCCAACCGTCTTGCCAGACGACAACGAAACAGAGCTTGTACAAATGCTCTACGCTCCTCTTCAGTCAGTCGTCTCACTGGAGGAGCTGAAGCAAGCATCGGAACAGGATCCCACACTGTCTACCCTGCGCACCTACATCGCACTAAATGGCCAGCACATGTGCCGGAAGAGCTGGCGACTTTCGCCAGAGTGAAGCACGAACTTTCTTGCTGGGAAGAAGTCTGTGTCTCTCGAGGGTTTTGCACTGTGGTCCCGAGTGGCCTGCGTGCGCGTGTTCTATCCATGGCGCACGAGGGTCACTTGGGCATAGTCAAGGTCAAACAGCGATGTCGAGACCTTGTGTGGTGGCCAGGCATCGACCACGACATTGAAGCCCTGGTCAGGGATTGTGCTGCATGCCTCCTCAGTGGGAAAACAGGACAGTCCGCCCCACCCCCCTGCAGCCTCTCGCATGGCCGTCCCACCCCTGGGAGCACATCCAACTGGACATCTGTGGCGAGATCCATGGACACGCAGTCCCCTCACCATCAGCGCTTCCTGGTGGTGGTGTATGACCTCCACTCTAAGTGGCCAGAAGTGGTTCCTGTCGGAACTGTCACAGCACAGGCCATCGTGGACATCCTAGACAGCCTGTTCACAAGGTGGGGCCTACCCCTCACCCTTACCACGGACAATGGGCCCCAGCTAACCTCTGCCGAGTTCTCCTCATATCTCAGCAACAAGGGAATCAAACACATCCGCACGGCCTACTACAACCCACAAGCTAACGGAGGGGTGGAACGCTTCAACCAAACGCTGAAGAACGGCATCAGAGCGCACCTGGTCCAGGGGTGCACGTTCCCAAACTGCTTTGAATCAAACGCTAATGCACTACAGAGCAAGCAAACACACAACAACACAGGTCTCCCCGGCATCCCTCATGCTAGGTCGTGAGATGGAACTGCCACTGGACAGACTCAGAACACAGAGAGTAGCAGAACCGGCGACTAGGCGCACCCAAGAACAGCAGGCAGTGACCAGGCACCAAAGAGCAATGAAACAGCGTTTTGACAAGGCACACAGGGTGAAGAAGTCGATCATTCAAGTGTCAGACTGGGTCCGAGCCCGACGGCCTCAGCGGTGCAACAAAATGGCCTCATTCTGGTCGGACCCCTTGCAGGTCAGTCGACAACTGGGGCCCGCCACATTCATGATGAGCAATGGATCACGCTGGCACGCCAGCCGCCTCAGAAAAGTCCCTGCCCCTCAAGGAACACGAAGGCACACAAAACAGACATGCAGGCCAGAGACGCCACCGGATGGACCTCCTCCACCACT
>NW_025533519.1:860000-917500 GCF_020615455.1 Coregonus clupeaformis | reverse complement strand
AGCCACGCTTAACTAAACTGTGGATGAGAAGTGAGAATGTACGGTCTGATGCAAAGATGGAAGTTTTACGGGACAGAAATACAGGATGTGTAATCATTGACTCACTCCAACTCTACAGATGTAGGATCTTAATTTGATCACTCTTTTGTTGCTGAGTATTGTCCATCGACAGCAGGAAATGCAAACTTGTAGTGTATTTTAGTTTTTAAAAGGCTTCTAAAGTTAGTAATTTCCACTTGATTTGCCCTAACAAAAAATGTATCAAGCCATACTAAACTGTCCATTAATTATAATCCACATAATAATTCACATTTCCTGTTGCTGCAGGATTATTTTCCTGCTGTAGAAAACTGGCTCAAATTAAGATCCTAAATCTGTATATCGGAAAACCCTGTGTCTTTTACAGGTTGGTCCAGTTTATGTTACCCTAGGGCAGAGTGAAAGCAGAAGTAGGACTGATCTCTCTCTTACACAATGTGATTTGGTGTTTACAGTCTGTTTTCAATAGGAACTAAACATCATTAGATTTGGAGTTTTTCTAACCACAGTTCAACCTACTGAAGCCTGAAGAGACACCCACACCGACCCTCACTGGGCAACATTACCTACAGTACTCTTACATGATCAACTGACAATGATATTTAAAATCTCAGACACCCATAAACTTCCCATGGAACTGATTGTTTAAAAAGACTCCAGTTCTACCTGGTACACAAGGTTGTCAATCACTTCTCTCATTCTCCAAGTTCAGATCTTTATCAGATCAAATCCACAGTGGACTGGGGAATGAATGAATGGTGTGCTCTGAGAGTAGAGCTGATCCATCTAGTCTTTATTATAGAAAAACAGGTATCCAAATAGTCACAGGACAGAGGATTGAGGAACACCATGTGCTGCTTCCATAAACCTCTGATATAAAACATGTTATTGTGTACCATATAAGGTTACATAACTGAGACATTTCGTCTGTATTTGTTGTTGATCAGTTGGACCGTCTGACCTGGAAGTACCTAATAAAACACCATACAGCCCTAGGATCAGGATCGTAACTACAACGGCCTTGATACAACCGTCGCTCTGTTCTTTTAGTATGACAGTGTGTGTTAACCAGCACTGTCTTTGCCTCCTGACCTGGAGGAGAATTGCAACGTCACTGTGTGTTTATATGTGACATTGCAATGCTCATTCTGCTGAGCTTCCTCGTTTGAATCACATTTCATAAAGTACTTCACCTGCAAGTCCCAGGTGTGCTGGTGTCCATCCATATAGTACATATAGAACAGTCTTTTCTCTATGGGGGTATCTCTTTCTCTTGTCATCAAATCTACTGAACAAAGTCTTAGTGTAGTTTATAAAGTAAGGCGCAATCCTCAATATTTGCTGCTGATGATATATTCCCATTAATTATTGAAGAATATAACTTCTAAATGCAGTCATGAGCTTTTAGTACAACTGATAACCCAAACTGGGATAGTCTTAGTCCGTTGTTTGTGTTTGTTGTCATTTGAGTCTTTGTTAATGCGAATGATCTGAAAAACAGGACAGTAAAGGCTCACAGGGTGATAGCTACCTTTATTCACAGACAGACACTTCACAGATAAAAATGTCAACCGGTACAGTAACTTAGTCAGAGGCAGGCCAGAACAAAAGGTTAAACAGCTTGTCAGAGTCCCAAATGGCACCCCGTTCCCTATATAGTGACTACAAAGGAAATAGGGTTCCATTTGGGACGCGGCCATTGTCCGATAACATTCCAGTCATGGGAGAGGTGCACAATGCATACAGTGTCAGTCATTTTGTGTAGGGACTGGAGTTTGTCCTGAACATACAGTGGGGAGAACAAGTATTTGATACACTGCCGATTTTGCAGGTTTTCCTACTTACAAAGCATGTAGAGGTCTGTAATTTTTATCATAGGTACACTTCAACTGTGAGAGACGGAATCTAAATCCAGAAAATCACATTGTATGATTTTTAAGTAATTAATTTGCATTTTATTGCATGACATAAGTATTTGATACATCAGAAAAGCAGAATTTAATATTTGGTACAGAAACCTTTGTTTGCAATTACAGAGATCATATGTTTCCTGTAGGTTTGCACACACTGCAGCAGGGATTTTGGCCCACTCCTCCATACAGACCTTCTCCAGATCCTTCAGGTTTCGGGGCTGTCGCTGGGCAATACAGACTTTCAGCTCCCTCCAAAGATTTTCTATTGGGTTCAGGTCTGGTGACTGGCTAGGCCACTCCAGGACCTTGAGATGCTTCTTACAGAACCACTCCTTAGTTGCCCTGGCTGTGTGTTTCGGGTCGTTGTCATGCTGGAAGACCCAGCCACGACCCATCTTCAATGCTCTTACTGAGGGAAGGAGGTTGTTGGCCAAGATCTCGCGATACATGGCCCCATCCATCCTCCCCTCAATACGGTGCAGTCGTCCTTTCCCTTTTGCAGAAAAGCATCCCCAAAGAATGATGTTTCCACCTCCATGCTTCACGGTTGGGATGGTGTTCTTGGGGTTGTACTCATCCTTCTTCTTCCTCCAAACACGGCGAGTGGAGTTTAGACCAAAAAGCTCTATTTATGTCTCATCAGACCACATGACCTTCTCCCATTCCTCTTCTGGATCATCCAGATGGTCATTGGCAAACTTCAGACGGGCCTGGACATGCGCTGGCTTGAGCAGGGGGACCTTGCGTGCGCTGCAGGATTTTAATCCATGACGGCATAGTGTGTTACTAATGGTTTTCTTTGAGACTGTGGTCCCAGCTCTCTTCAGGTCATTGACCAGGTCCTGCCGTGTAGTTCTGGGCTGATCCCTCACCTTCCTCATGATCATTGATGCCCCACGAGGTGAGATCTTGCATAGAGCCCCAGACCGAGGGTGATTGACCGTCATCTTGAACTTCTTCCATTTTCTAATAATTGCGCCAACAGTTGTTGCCTTCTCACCAAGCTGCTTGCCTGTTGTCCTGTAGCCCATCCCAGCCTTGTGCAGGTCTACAATTTTATCCCTGATGTCCTTACACAGCTCTCTGGTCTTGGCCATTGTGGAGAGGTTGGAGTCTGTTTGATTGAGTGTGTGGACAGGTGTCTTTTATACAGGTAACGAGTTCAAACAGGTGCAGTTAATACAGGTAATGAGTGGAGAACAGGAGGGCTTCTTAAAGGAAAACTAACAGGTCTGTGAGAGCCGGAATTCTTACTGGTTGGTAGGTGATCAAATACTTATGTCATGCATACAATGTGATTTTCTGGATTTTTGTTTTAGATTCCGTCTCTCACAGTTGAAGTGTACCTATGACAAAAATTACAGACCTCTACATGCTTTGTAAGTAGGAAAAACTGCAAAATCGGCAGTGTATCAAATACTTGTTCTCCCCACTGTATATGCACCATCAGGATAAACTATGGGCCCCTTAACAAAACAATGATTTATCAGTAACAAATACAGGTTGGTGGATAAATATTTGGTTAAGAGTAGCTGAGAACAAGTGGTGACTGGGTCAAATGAACATATTCACATCAGATACACTTTTTCATATGTGACGTCACATTTTGATCACACTGTAACTCATAAAATCTCCATGGTCAGTAATACAACCCTTGGTTTGGTTATACATTAAACAGCATACCATCTACTATCATCTTCTACATTAAACAGCATACCATCTACTATCATGTTCTACATTAAACAGCATACCATCTACTATCATCTTCTACATTAAACAGCATACCATCTACTATCATGTTCTACATTAAACAGCATACCATCTACTATCATCTTCTACATTAAACAGCATACCATCTACTATCATCTTCTACATTAAACAGCATACCATCTACTATCATTTTCAACATTAAACAGCATACCGTCTACTATCATGTTCTACATTAAACAGCATACCGTCTACTATAATGTTTTACATTAAACAGCATACCATCTACTATCATGTTCTACATTAAACAGCATACCATCTACTATCATGTTCTACATTAAACAGCATATCATCTACTATCATGTTCTACATTAAACAGCAAACCATCTACTATCATACAACACTTTTCTACATTTGTCAGTAAACTAAATGTAACACATTCATCAACTTTGAATCTCACACAAAAAAACTTACAATATCAAGGATTGTAGCAAAAACGAAATGGTGCAGATATCATATTAGGTGGACAGTAGTTATCTATTGAGTCTAATGCACATTGAACCCATTACTATACAAGATACGTGTCCTACTTAGTAAAACCATAGACATCTCACAGTGGAAGAGCCGGAGGGAGTGCCTTGTGGCCACAGTGCAACAACGGCAGAAGATACAAGAAACTAAATCTAGCACTTAAATCCAATACAATCACATGGGTTTCTGCTACAACAGTAACAGTAGTCAAAGTCAACAGAACACAGTGTCCACAGTGATTCAGTCTGCTACAGTACATGAAGACACTGGGAAAGAAATGCTAAGGGTTCGTTTCAACTCTTTAAACGTAGTGTACGCACATCCAGTCACTTTTAAGTGCTGGATTTAAAAAATCAAGTCATGAAATCCAGAGAGATTCCCACACACTTTGTCAGGCTTTGACAAAGAGCTTCGGGTCGAAATGTTGCACAATAAACTGGGGGAGCATTCATCAGGTCATCAGGCAGTGTCTGCCTTCATTTCATTAGTTTCAACTCAATCAGAGCCATAGAGAGAGATATAAGTCTCTATGAATGGTTCTGAACTCCACCACACTCTGCACTACATCCCCAAAGGCATTGTGACCTCACACAGCACCACAGGAAGCAGGAAGAGGCCCAGCCAACCCTGTAGAGGGCTTTTACACCTGCCACGATGACTCAATCTACCTGCAGCAGGCCATCGTTTCACACACTGTGCCTTTAATGTCAGCTCAAGGAGGACCTTGGTTCGGTGGAGGAGAAATTAACCTTGGAGCTGCCTACAGATGCTTGTCAGTTCACCTCCATACTTGTGTACTCACATACACACACTCACAGCAGGCATGCACACACACACAACACACACACACACAACACACCCTTTACTGGTCCTCATCCCCAGAGTGCCAGGTGAGTTTCTCCTCGTAGAAGGCTACGACCACCTGAGGACACCTGGCGCTGGCCTCCCTAGCTGACAGCAGGGCCACCTCATCACAGTTCTTCCTGTACAGACACACAGGGATACAGGCCATTATTGGAATTATTATACCTTCCCTATGACATATGATTACATAGATAATATACATGATATTACACATTACACATGTAAAGAGAGCTCATTATAAACAACAGAGGGGGGGGAGATAATGTCTACTTTTTTCTGTTTGTCAGAGTAAATCATTATAACTACTTTGGTGCTGTTGTACAACCAAAAGTCTTTACCAGAAATGACTAGTAGGATTGAGGAATGTAGCCTACACTAGTCTGTTGCTGCCTGGCATACAGTCAGGAAGACAAGAAGAACCAGTTGTGTGACACAGAGTTTTTATTTGGGCCAATTGGCTTTTAGAACATTCTAAATACAACAGACAACATCTGCCAACTTTGGAATGTTGGTGTTTGTTGGAGTTTGTTGTGGCAGTATGCAAGCGGTTAACTGTACCATTTGACGAGGAACATGAGCTCTCCGTGTCTGTCTGTGGAGCCGATGATGCGTTCAGGTTCCAGGGGGCAGGTGAGGGTGAGGTCAGTAGGAGATACAGACTCCTGGTCAGCTGGCTCCTGGAGGTCATTTTGTCTCTGCTTGCTGTACACCTGCTGGGAGGACAACACAACACAGCTGACCTGTCAGAGGGATCTCCTGTTGTGATCAGTTAGTGGAGCGTTATAACACAGCTGACCTGTCAGAGGGATCTCCTGTTGTGATCAGTTAGTGGAGCGTTATAACCCAGCTCCCAGCTGACCTGTCAGAGGGATTGACTCGGTACCGGTACCCCCTGTATATAGCCTCGTTACTGTTATTTTACTGTGTTACTTTTTATTTTATTTTTTACTTTATTTGATTTAGTAAATATTTTCTTAACTCTATTTCTTGAACTGCATTGTTGGTTAAGGTCTTGTAAGTAAGCGTTATAACCCAGCTGACCTGTCAGAGGGATCTCCTGTTGTGATGAGTTGGTGGAGCGTTATAACCCAACTGACCTGTCAGAGGGATCTCCTGTTGTGATGAGTTGGTGGAGCGTTATAACCCAACTGACCTGTCAGAGGGATCTCCTGTTGTGATGAGTTGGTGGAGCGTTATAACCCAGCTGACCTGTCAGAGGGATCTCCTGTTGTGATGAGTTGGTGGAGCGTTATAACCCAGCTGACCTGTCAGAGGGATCTCCTGTTGTGATGAGTTGGTGGAGCGTTATAACCCAGCTGACCTGTCAGAGGGATCTCCTGTTGTGATCAGTTAGTGGAGCGTTATAACACAGCTGACCTGTCAGAGGGATCTCCTGTTGTGATCAGTTAGTGGAGCGTTATAACACAGCTGACCTGTCAGAGGGATCTCCTGTTGTGATGAGTTGGTGGAGCGTTATAACCCAGCTGACCTGTCAGAGGGATCTCCTGTTGTGATGAGTTGGTGGAGCGTTATAACCCAGCTGACCTGTCAGAGGGATCTCCTGTTGTGATGAGTTGGTGGAGCGTTATAACCCAGCTGATGGTTTTTTCATCATTCTATAGAACTATGTGGAAGCTCAGTGCCAGTCGTGGAAAGTGGAAACATTGACTCCAAGGGGACAATGAAACATGTCTATATCTAGAACAGAATGTCTGGAACATGTGGATATCATTCTGGAATTAGAATGCCTCCTTCCTGGTTCTATTCCTATATCAGTCTGCTGAGGTAACTTTTCCACATTATTGTGGAGCTTTTATCATAATATAACAAATGTGCATTTTTGGGTACCGGTATTCTTATTCTATACCATGATCATATAGTAGTGGACCTACATACACACAATGATCTAGAGATCAGTCTTCTATTGAGATGAATAAACACAATGAGCTAGAGATCAGTCTTCTATTGAGATTAATAAACACAATGATCTAGAGATCAGTCTTCTATTGAGATGAATAAACACAATGATCTAGAGATCAGTCTTCTATTGAGATTAATAAACACAATGAGCTAGAGATCAGTCTTCTATTGAGATTAATAAACACAATGATCTAGAGACCAGTCTTCTATTAAGATTAATAAACACAATGAGCTAGAGATCAGTCTTCTATTGAGATTAATAAACACAATGAGCTAGAGATCAGTCTTCTATTGAGATTAATTAACAAGGATCTGATGTAGCCGACCTGTCTGTCATCCCAGACCTCAGTCACTCTGTCATCCCAGATCTCGGTCACTTTGTAATCCGAGATCTCAGTCACTCTCTCATCCCAGATCTCAGTCACTCTCTCATCCCAGATCTCAGTCACTCTGTCATCCCAGATCTCAGTCACTCACAATCTCAGTCTCTTGTTCTGCCAGTTCCTCTTTGGGGACTAGCTCTGGTTCCACCGGCCGTAGGTTCTCTTCCTCAACCTGATTCTCTCCAGACAAACAGAGGTTTCTCAGGAACTCTTCTATCAGTTCAGGACAGACCAAGTTGTCCTCCGGTTCCCAGGTGTTGTCAGCACTAGTGGCAGAGGCAGAAACAGTGTGAGTATGTCTATGTACAGCAAACTTCTAATATTAGCCATTGAAGACATGAATGGAATTCATAGACAACTCTTAATAACTAGTCTAGGATACACATTATACGTCCCAAATTGCCCCCTATTCCCTATATAGTGCACTAATGTGTAATTATTTTCAAAGAGTAGTGCGCTAGAGAATAGGGTGCCATTTGGGAGGAACCATGGTCTATCCAACTGTGTTGAAATGCTCTCCTTACTCAGTGAATCCTTTCCACTTCAGATAGTACTCTACTCTTCCATTGGAGACCCTTCTACGGATGATCTTCTCAACCACGAACTCCTGGACGACTGGGGGTGTTGTTGTTGTTGTTGGTGATGGTGTTGTTAATGGTGGTGGTGTTATTACTGTTGTAGTTATTGTCTCTGTCTTCCTCTGTTTCACATTCTGCTTCTTTCTCATTCTAACCTGCAGGGGGGAAATATATACTTTAGTTAAGTGTAATTCAGAACAATATTATTCCGGAAAATGTAGTAGCCTATTGAATTGTGTATTGGTGAAGAGGCTATGGCTGTATTCACCCCTCATCATAAAGATTACGTTAAATCGTTCACGTAACGTTATTACAATGTAACGCGAGCACAATATCGAGGTCCAGACAGAATATCGTCGTCATTATCATCATCATCATCATCATCATCATCATGTGGTTACATTGTAACGTCTAGCAGCCTCCGGTAAACGGGTAATCGACAGATAGGCTAGCGCGTCGTCTTTCTACATTGAAATCGCGCGTTCTGTACACATCTACTGTTTGATACACATCTATTGCTATTTCCTAGACAATTGTTTACCGCGGGTGCGCTGGTGAAATTACTAGAGGCTGCAACACTGCAGACAGCAGTCACTGACAAACATACACTAACTAGACGACTTACAGTAAATGTATCGTATGATGAACGCAAATGTAGACTAGACTACATGTCGAAGGATATTACTAATAAACACGTACGCTTTCAGTCCAACTTTGGCTGTGGCAGAAATACGCTACGCTGTAGCATACGCTGGAGCACGCCGATACAAAAACAATTGAAATGTATCCCGTCGTTCGTCAGATGCTTAACCAAATGCAACAATCTTCCAGTGTGTTTACAAAAACTTTTAATGAATGAGTTAAATAAAGATGGCCGGGTTGGGTGCTCGGAGGAAGTGGTTGCCAAGGGAAGAGGTCAAGTCACAAAAACCGGGAAGAGACAACGCGACATCCGCCAATCACAGACGGATCCGATTGTCTGCTCTGTCTACAGTGGGAACTCGCATGGGCTTACTACTGTGTAATGTAATAGTAGGATTTGGCTACATGCTATAATGATGATTGCTGATAGACGACGGGCATGAGGGACAGAAGTTGCCTACACTATTAAAATAAAGTGTTTTGTAACACTAACACTAGTGGGAACTGAGCTGCCACCAACGTTAAGGAGACGAAACCTTAACTTTGGTGAAGTTTTGAAACACATGGGTGTAAGGTGTTATGAGACAGATTTAAGGTGTAGCCTACAGAAACATTCATCATAAGGTGTTCTGAAACATGACGTGGTGTGTTGTAACGCCACATAGTCATAGGAAGACCTTGCCAGAGACTGGGAGCACTAACCAGGTAAATAATGAAAACACTATTATGATGTTTCGAGTCCTGTTTCATGTAGAATTAGACCCCTTCTCTTTTGATGTCGTTTCCTCGATCTAAAGCTCCTAAACACTATCATTGTGTTTCGAATCCTGTCTAGTGTACCATTGGAACCCTTCTTCTGGAGTTTCCAAATACTGTAAACGGGAGTCCCTCCTCTTATTGTATATTCCCTGCTTGTCACGGTCGTCTATGTCGTCCAAGTATGACCAAGGCGCAACGTGTCCAAGAAACATGACTTTATTTAGCAAAGTAACCAAAATCCAAAACAAAAGACGACTCAATGAAGTCCACGGTACACAGACCGAAAACGGAACAAAAACCCACAAAACCAAGGAGAAACCACACAGTATAAATATGGCTCCCAATCAGAGATAACGAGCCGACAGCTGACACTCGTTACCTCCGATTGGGAGTCATATGACTAATCAAGCACAATCACCAAACATAGAAATCAACAACCTAGACACCCCAACATAGAAATACACCCAAACAAATGAAAATGAACAACCCTGGCTCAAATATCAAAGTCCATGGAGCCAGAGTGTCACAGTACCCCCTAAAGGTGCGAACTCCGGGCGCACCAACATAAGGACTAGGGGAGGGTCTGGGTGGGCGTCTGTCCACGGTGGCGGCTCTGGCCCCCGGGTCGTGATCCCCCACCCCACCACAGTCACAACCTGCTTCAGTAGCCTCCTCCCAATGACCACCCTCCAACTAACCCCACCTGGACTAAGGGGCAACACCGGACTAAGGGGCAGCACCGGACTAAGGGGCAGCACCGGGATAAGGGGCAGCACCGGGATAAGGGGCAGCACCGGGCTAAGGGGCAGCACCGGACTAAGGGGCCGCACCGGGCTAAGGGACAGTACCTGACTAAGGGGCAGCACCGGACTGAGGGGCAGCTCCGGACTGAATGGCGGATCCTGGCTGGCTGGCTCTGGCGGATCCTGGCTGGCTGGCGGATCCGGGCTGGACGGCTCTGGCGGATCCTGGCTGGACGGCTCTGGCGGATCCTGGCTGGCTGGCGGATCCGGGCTGGACGGCTCATGGCTGGCTGACGGAACTGGCTGCTCATGGCTGGCTGACGGATCTGGCTGCTCATGGCTGGCTGACGGATCTGGCTGTTCATGGCTGGCTGACGGATCTGGCTGCTCATGGCTGGCGGAAGGCTCTGGCTGATCCTGTCTGGCGGACGGCTCTGGCTGATCCTGTCTGGCGGAAGGCTCTGGCTGATCCTGTCTGGCGGAAGGCTTTGGCTGATCCTGTCTGACGGAAGGCTCTGGCTGATCCTGTCTGGCGGAAGGCTCTGGCTGATCCTGTCTGGCGGAAGGCTCTGGCTGCTCCTGTCTGGTGGAGAGCTCTAGCGGCTCCGGTCTGGCGGACGGCTCTGAAGGCTCATGGCAGACGGGCGGCTTTGCAGGCTCAGTACAGACGGGCAGTTCCTGCGGCGCTTGGCAGACGGACAGTTCAGACGGCGTTGGGCAGACGGGCAGTTCAGACGGCGTTGGGCAGACGGACAGTTCAGGCCCCGTTGGGCAGACGGGCAGTTCAGACGGCGTTGGGCAGACGGACAGTTCAGGCCCCGTTGGGCAGACGGCAGACTCTGGCTGTCTGAGGCGCATCGTAGGCCTGGTGCGTGGTGCCGGAACAGGAGGTACCGGGCTGAGGACACGCATCTCAGGGCTAGTGCGGGGAGAAGCAACAGGGCATGCTGGACCCTGGGGACGCACCCGTAGGCCTGATGCGTGGTGCCGGAACTGGAGGTACCGGGCTGAGGACACGCATCTCAGGGCTAGTGCGGAGAGAAGCAACAGGGCATGCTGGACCCTGGGGGACGCACCGTAGGCCTGATGCGTGGTGCCGGAACTGGAGGTACCGGGCTGAGGACACGCCTCTCAGGGCTAGTGCGGGGAGCAGGAACAGGGCATACTGGACCCTGGGGACGCACCGTAGGCCTGATGCGTGGTGCCGGAACTGGAGGTACCGGGCTGAGGACACGCATCTCAGGGCTAGTGCGGGAAGCAGGAACAGGGCATACTGGACCCTGGGGACGCACCGTAGGCCTGATGCGTGGTGCCGGAACTGGAGGTACCGGGCTGAGGACACGCATCTCAGGGCTAGTGCGGGAAGCAGGAACAGGACGCACAGGACTCGGGGAACACACAGGAGGCTTAGTGCGTGGTGTAGGCACTGGTGGTACTGGACTGGAGACAGGAGGTGGTGCCGGAAATACCGGACCGTGCAGGCGTACTGGCTCCCTTGAGCACTGAGCCTGACCAACCTTACCTGGTTGTATGCTCCCGTCGCCTGACCAGTACAGGGAGGTGGAATAACCCGCACCGGGCTATGTAGGCGAACCGGGGACACCATGCGTAAGGCTGGTGCCATGTAAGCCGGCCCGAGGAGACGCACTGGTGACCGGATGCGTGGGGCCGGCCTCATGACATCTGGCTCAATGCTCAGTCTAGCCCGGCCGATACGTGGAGCCGGGAATGTACCGAACCGGGCTATGCCTGCGTACAGGAGACACCATGCGCTCTACTGCGTAACACGGTGTCTGCCCGTACTCTCGCTCTCCACGGTCAGTCCAGGGAGTAGGCGCAGGTCTCCCTACCTGACTTCGCCACACTCCCTTCTAGCCCCCCAAGAAATTTTTGGGTAGTACTCTCGGGCTTCCAGCCTTGCCTCCGTGCTGCCTCCTCATATCGCCGCCTCTCGGCTTTAGCTGCCTCCCGCTCTTCACGAGGACGGCGATATTCTCCCGGTTGATCCCAAGGCCCCTCACCATCCAGAATCTCCTCCCATGTCCATGAATCCTTTGTGGGAGTCCATAAATCCTGTGTAGGTAGGTCCTGTTGCCGCTTGACACGCTGCTTGGTCTTTTTGTGGTGGGTTTTTCTGTCACGGTCGTCTATGTCGTCCAAGTATGACCAAGGCGCAACGTGTCCAAGAAACATGACTTTATTTAGCAAAGTAACCAAAATCCAAAACAAAAGACGACTCAATGAAGTCCACGGTACACAGACCGAAAACGGAACAAAAACCCACAAAACCAAGGAGAAACCACACAGTATAAATATGGCTCCCAATCAGAGATAACGAGCCGACAGCTGACACTCGTTACCTCCGATTGGGAGTCATATGACTAATCAAGCACAATCACCAAACATAGAAATCAACAACCTAGACACCCCAACATAGAAATACACCCAAACAAATGAAAATGAACAACCCTGGCTCAAATATCAAAGTCCATGGAGCCAGAGTGTCACACTGCTCTTATAAGGTGTGTTGATAAACTCCTCATAGGTCATTCCTAAAGGTCAAATGTATGGTATTATGCTCAAACAAAGGAAATGAGAAAATATAGTTTTGTGAAAATACAAATTAATACGTTTGTCCAGGATAATAATTAATGACTACAAAATACATTTTTCAAGACATGATTTTGAAGCTTCAAATGCTTAATATTTTCTTAGCAAATGATCAAATGACAACAAAACATGAACTGGTCCTTAACATTTTAATACTGATAAAGTAAGACAGTTCAAAGATCTGTAAGTTATTTATCATAGTCATATTCTTCAAAATCAAGGGAAATATGGCATTGTATTTCACAAAAATACAGGCAGTGACTGCTAATGTTAGCAGTAGCACTCATAAAAAACTTGTACAAAACTTAATCCCAGGGCACAATGCGATCCACCAGTCATCCATTATGCTAATGTCTCTGACCTGAGTCTTTATATTCAGATGATGGTACATGGAAGTTGTTCAGATGGCTTGAATCACAGTACAGTTAAGTTAGATGTTATGATTGACAGTTGACAGTTCAGTTGGCATTAGTCTGTGAACCTTGTCTTGATTGGCTGTGGTTAGGATTGGCCAGCCGGTGGGTAACATAGTATGTATGTATGTTTTTCTGCATGGAAACCTAGCAATAGCAAATAATAACAAGCAATAATGATAGTACATTCATGCATTATTAAGTTATTAACTGCTTTAATATGAATAAATTGCAACATTAATATACAATTATTAAACATATCAATAGCAATATGCAAAATGCATATACATGAATGAAACTATGTCACGAGTTGCTAAGCCAGAACCCAGAAGCAGACCAGGACAAGGTAAGTTGAAACGAAGGTGAGTGTTTATTACAAATTCAAGAGTGATGCTGAATAATCCAGGGAACAGAGCGGGCGGCGTTGATTAGTTGTTGGGGGTGCAGTGGTTGATCCCATCCTGGGTCGGCAGCCGCCGACCACCAGGCAGAGGTTGGATGAAGGTTCCGGACGGGTGACTGCAGATGGAACAAAACGGGGGGTAAGTAAGCAACAAACCAACAAGGTGCAAAAACAACAAAACTAACGCTAGGCTCTAAGACTGATACTCTGGTAAACCTACTGTTCATGGCTAACGATCCGGCAGGGAATGGATGTTAGGCCAGAGCCTAAGAAGGGTGATGATCAGGACCAGGTGTGCAGATTGCTGATGGGATGCAGGTACGGAAATCAAGAGAGCTCCCGGAGCGTTCCGAACCCTCGGGAAACTGGAGATCACGAACAGAAAAACTAGTCACCAGACAGGACCCGACTCAGACTGCCGGGATCGTTACAGTACCCCCCCTCCGACGAACGCCACCGGGCGGACTCCCGGAGCGCCAGGATGGAGGCGGTAGAAGTCACTGATGAGGTCAGCATCTAGGACCTGTCGCCGCGGAATCCAACTCCTCTCTTCAGGACCATACCCCTCCCAGTCCACGAGATACTGGAAACCCCGGCCCCGCCGTCTGGAATCCATGATGCGACGCACCGTGTAGGCAGGACCACCTCCGATCATCCGAGGAGGAGGAGGAGGAGGCGGAGGAGGCAACAGATGACTGAGGAAAACAGGCTTGGGGCAGGAGACATGAAAGGTGGGATGGACTCTGAGCGTCCTCGGGAGTTTGAGTCGAACTGCCACCGGATTGATCACCTTCTCCACCACAAACGGACCAATGAACCTGGTAACAACTTCCTAGACTCAGTCCGTAACGGAAGATCCCGTGTGGCCAACCAGACCCTATCTCCGATGGAATAGGTGGGAGCGGGGATCCCGGCGACGATTCGCCTGGAGCTGATACCGGTCCGAAACTCTAAGGAGTGCCTTTCTGGCCCGATGCCAGGTCCGGTGGCAACGCATTGATATGGGCCTGAACAGAAGGCACTGAGAGCTCCTTCTCCTGAGAAGGGAACAGGGGGAGGTTGGTAGCCATACAGGCACTGGAAGGGAGACATCCCAGTGGCAGATGTAGGGAGAGTATTGTGGGCATACTCAACCCAAGGCAACTGAGAGACCCAGGAGGTGGGGTTGGAAGAGACCAGGCAGCGTAGCGTGGATTCCATCTTCTGGTTGGCTCTCTCCGCCTGACCATTGGATTGGGGGTGAAAACCAGATGTGAGACTGACTGTAGCTCCAATGGCCAAACAGAAGGACTTCCAGACAGCAGAGGTAAACTGAGGGCCACGGTCGGAAACGATATCACTGGGCAAACCGTGGACCCTGAAAAACCTCCCTAACCAGGATCTCGGACGTCTCCGAGGCAGAGGGAAGCTTGGCAATTGGCACAAAGTGGGCGAACTTGCTGAATCTGTCCACGATAGTCAGAACGACCGTGTTCCCCTCAGAAGCGGGCAACCCAGTGACGAAGTCCAGGGCCAGATGCGACCATGGTGGCGGGGGAATAGGAAGGGGGTAAAGTAGTCCAGAGCTGGGCCGATTGGTACTCTTATTCTGCGCACACACTGGACAGGCAGCAACAAAACCCTGAGTATCCTCGGCCATGGCAGGCCACCAAAAACGTCTGCGAAGAAACGCCATTGTCCGAGCCACGCCAGGGTGACAAGCCATCTTGCTGGCGTGGGACCATTTGAGGACAGCAGGACCGAACCGACTCAGGCACAAACAACCGACCGGGTGGACCGTTACCGGGACCGGGCTGAGTCCGAAGGGCCGCCAGCACCTCCTCCTCAATCTTCCACATAACTGCTCCCCACGACGCAGTTCCGGGGGGAGAATTGTCTCGGTCTTGGACCCACTCTCCTCCGTCTTGGAGAACATCCGGGACAAGGACGTCCGCCTTGCCGTTCTTAGATCCAGGTCGGACGTCAGGGGAAAACTTGAATCGTCCGAAAAACAACGCCCACCTGGCCTGACGGGAGTTGAGACGTTTAGCCGATTGCACGTAAGCAAGATTCTTGTGGTCAGTCCAGACAATAAACGGTTGCTCACGCCCCCTCCAACCAGTGGCGCCACTCCTCCAAGGCAAGTTTCACCGCGAAGCTCCCGGTTACCCACATCGTAATTCCTCTCGCAGGCGAAAGGCGACGAGTAGTAGGCGCAGGGATGGAGTTTACTGTCCGTGGAGCATCGCTGCGACAGGATGGCGCCAACTCCCACATCAGACGCGCCCACTTCAACGCACGAACTGACGGGCCGTGTCCGGTTGAGAGAGAATCGGTGCGTTGGTGAATCGCCTCTTCAAATCCAGAAACGCTCGATCCGCCTCCGGATTCCACTTGAAGGTCCTGATACTGGAAGTCAAGGCAGTTAACGGAGCGGCCACACGGCTGTAATCCGGATGAATCTGCGGTAGAAATTCGCAAACCCCAAAAATCTCTGGAGCTGCAATCTCGTATCGGGCTGGGCCCATTCCAGAACCGCTCTAACCTTCTCCTGGTCCATCCTAATCTCTCCCTGGAGATGATGTACCCGAGAAAGGATGTCGTGTGGGCGTGAAACTTCGCACTTCTCGGCCTTCACGAACAGGCGATTCTCCAACAATCGCTGCAGAACCTGCCGGACATGCTGGACGTGGTCGAAGGTTCCCTTCGAGAAGATCAGAATGTCATCCAGGTAAACAAACACAAAGAGACCGATCATATCTCTCAGGACGTCGTTCACCATACTCTGGAATACCGCTGGAGCATTGGTCAGTCCAAACGGCATCACCTGATACTCGAAGTGACCCATCGGTGTATTGAAACCCGTCAACCACTCGTCCCCCTCTCTGATCCGGACCATGTGATACGCATTGCGCAGGTCTAGCTTGGTGAACACCGTAGCACCCTGTAAGGAGTCGAAGGCAGAACTCATCAAGGGCAGGGGATACTTGTTCTTGACCGTGATGTCATTCAACCCCCGATAATCAATACACGGTCGAAGAGAGCCATCCTTCTTACCCACAAAGAAGAATCCTGCCCCCAGGGTGATGACGAGGGACCAAACGAGACCAGCTGCTAGGGACTCCTTGATGTAGGTCTCCAAAGCCTCACGTTCAGGTCGGGAGATACTGTATAACCTTCCCTTGGGGTAGACAGCTCCAGGGAACAGGTTGATGGCACAATCATATGGTCGGTGGGGAGGGAGTGACAGAGCCTTCTGCTTACTGAACACTTCCCCCAAATCGTGATATGTCTCGGGAACCAGGGACAAATCTGGGGGGTTTCAGCCTCAATCACCTGACTGGGAACCGAATGGGGGCAGGCAGTCTTGAGACAGTTAGCATGACAATCAAGGCTCCAACTCGTTACCTTGCCCGTCACCCAATCGAACGTGGGATTGTGTTCCTTCAGCCAGGGGTATCCAAGGACCAGAGGAACATGGGAAGACGGCAGAATGAAGAATGAAATCATCTCAGAATGATTCCCCGACAACCGCATCTTAACGGTTCAGTCCTCATCGTGTACGTGCCAGACTACCGCCGTTCAGAGTGGTAGCTTCAATGGCTTCCCGGCAATTGCTCCTTGAAAGCCCAGCTGTTCCACCAACTCGGCATCTAGAAAGCTTCCGCCGGCACCTGAATCGATAAAAGCGTTAATCGCTAAGCTCTGATTCCTGTTCCGCAAGGGTAGCCGGGAAACGGGGTCTGACAGAGGTATTGAGAGGTCGAAACTGGCTCGCTAAAAGTCCTCCCAACTTTAGCGAGCCGCTGCAGAAGGAATGAAACTATGCAAATAGAGAAACAAGATAACAATATGAATGTCAAAAGTTGGATGCAATAACATGTGGCGTGGTAGGCAAGAACTAGAGCAGACTAAATTGGCAGTGGCTATATAGTGTAGCATACAGCATGTGAGGCAAGAATCGATCAAAATATAAAGCTCGCAAAGCTAGTAGGGAAACAAACCAGCAGTATTAACAAAAAAAAACAGCCCTTAATTTGCATAAAAAACAAGTGCACAAAAGGTGCAAACAATGACGTGTCCATTAACAACTAGATGTAGCATCAACAAAACTGATCAATGAATCAAAATGGCTGTTGGACTTGTACTGTAAGCATACAGTGACTATTAATAATAATAATAATATGCCATTTAGCAGACGCTTTTATCCAAAGCGACTTACAGTCATGCGTGCATACATTTTTTTTTTTGTGTATGGGTGGTCCCAGGGTTCGAACCCACTACCTTGGCGTTACAAGCGCCGTGCTCTACCAGCTGAGCTACAGAGGACCACAACCAAAATTCTACACAAAACCAATGTTCTTGTTGAGTGAATTCCTTTTCTGTTTCCTTCTTCAATGTAACACAGTCACAATACCCATAAAACCTAGCAGTCAAATATTGAAATGGTTCCAATAGTTTTTCCACCATTTATTTTCCCCTCAAGGGGATTTTAGAAACACTTAAAATAAGGGCTGTGTTTCATGTAGGCTTACCCCGGCATGACGTTTTGATAACTGTTTAAATCTCTGTAGGACAATGTGATTTTTATCAATATAGTCGCCTGTATTCACCCCCCAAAAAAGTAATGCTAATTAGCTGCTAATGTGGCTATCATTAAGAACTACAAATGCCATGATGATCTGGATGAGACTGCCGAATCGAGGCAAAGGTAATAATCTCTGGATGTTAGCTAATGTTAGCTACATTTTGTAATTAATAAATTGGCTACATTTCTTTAAATTAACAATTCTGTGAACTGTCTTGTGCAAGTTTTCAATTGACACAATACCTGTTAGCAAAGGTGTCAGCTAGAGATGCAGGAGCTTGCAGGGATTTGTAGTCTTGCATGATGTCTACATTGACGCTAATTAGCATGTTCGAATCTGAGAGTAAATAGAGCCGAATATACTGATAAAAGTCAACTTGTCCGAGAGAGATTTACATGGTTATCAAAACATCACGCCAGGGTAAGCCTACACGAAATACAGCCCTTATTTTAAGTGTTTCTAATATTCTCTATGGGAAAAATGAATGGTGGAAAAGCGATTGGAACCATTTCCCTGTTTGACCACTAGGTTTTATGGGTATTATGATACCTCCACTGTGGGGTTCTATAACATTTTGTGCTCACGTTGTCATTGACGCATACTTTTGGGATTGTTTTGGAGAGCTTTGCCTGAGCCTGGTGTGCTCTTTCCTGTCTGAGTTTCTGAAGAACCTGAACACAGCGGAGGTGCCCACAAACTTGCCTGCTTTTATACTTGACCATAGAGTTTGCTAGAGGGCACACCTGACACGAATGCCCTCTCTCCACCTCCATGCCCCAGACTGGGGGAATTCTGAACAGTACGGTAGCACAATGTTTGAAGTTCCAAATAGTTCTTTAATCTAAAAAAATATATTCTGATATGGGGTACAAGTTCCTCACTCTGTACGTGGCTGTGTGGTTGAGTGGGTAAAATTCAAAATATATTTGCCATCTTACTGCCCCATAAATTGGGCACTAAATTCCCGATTCTGTTTCTAATCTGTCTAAACAAAGCACAGAAAAAGCAAAAAGGTGGATTTGAGTTGATGAAATTTTTTTTGGACTTACGTCCATGTTTTGTTAAGTCCACTTAGCTCAAGTCTTAATCGGGCCCCATGTGCTGAACTTAACAAGGGTGGTTCAGCACAACCATTTAGTCCTGAAGACTGGCTGACTGGAATAAGGCAGTGTTTTGACAAGCAGGATACCCAGGTTCACATCCACCTTCTCACATGAAGGCCTCTTTATATGTTACCTAATGTTACCCCTGCTATGACTTACATAGCCCTAAACATTTTGATTGTAAAATAATTTATATATATTATCACAATGGGCCTGGCAACCGTCGGCTATGATTACTGCCATTGTCTACCCTAGGAAAAGTATTACATTCCCAGTGTCTTCTTTAAAATGTTAATTGTCTGAAAATCATCATCAATCGGTATTGGTATTTCAAAATCATTTGCTTGTATGAGAGACACAGTCTGCCAAAACATGCTTTTTGTGTTTTGATGCTGCCTTTTAAATGCAGTGAATCGCCAACAATGGTTTTCACAAGGCTCTCTTAAAAACATCAATATTCAGATTGAAGAACCAGTTTGGGTGTTTCAGAGTATATTTAAATTCTGTTTAGAAACACATTCAGTGTATCAAAGCACTTACATTGAGTTTACATTCAAACACCCCCCAAACACCAGATCTCAGTTTAGGTGCAGTTGTCATGGTTTCACTACACAATTATGGTGTTTTGAGTCTTGCTATTTTAACAGTGTATAATAAAGCATCAAATATGCAAGGATGTTTTAAGCCTTACCAAAATAGGCATATTCATATTTGGAATGGAGCCTATTTTGAAAAAATGATCTTATTAGGGCCGACACTATTTTGAATTGGGTTCTTATTTTAGTTGATCTGGTAAAATGAAATAAATGTATCATCATTGACGAGAAATAGTCTAATCTCTAAATAGCCGAATTAATTTAGATTAACAAGGAATTGTCTATAAATGTGGAAAGGCTGACAGTAAAATAATATTTAAGCAGGCATAGTTGTGTCACAAAAAAAGTGTAGGCTATTATTTATTTATTTATTATTATCATTAATATTATTAAATACGTCTGACAATATATTAAATGGTTAACCTTTATTGAGCAAAGAGAATACCATTGGCAAAAGGCGTCTAAAACTAGATACTATATTTTTCACGGAGAGCATCTTTACTCGAAGACCCCAGAAGTCCTACTAAGCACTTTCCTGCGCAAGGCCTCCAAAAGCTTTGATTGACAGTTCTTCTTAAACCAATCAAAACGAAGGTGGGTACTGATTGGACAAATGAAGTGGAGACTCACATTGGCGACCACACGTCACTGTGTAACATTGTACCACTAGAGGACGCTGTCTGTTGTGGATTCAACCACCAGAGAGGAGAAACAAGCAGGGTGACATATTATACAGTATATATAAGGTATACACCTGATCATCCTTAAGGATGTGTTGAGAAGAGGTTTCTCACTCACTCACACACACGCACACACACACACACACACACACACACACACACACACACACACACACACACACACCACACACACACACACTGAGAGTTTGCTGGCAGCCCTGTGACATTCTGACCCCTGATCCTGACCTTGGTAACAGGTATGTTCATGGTGCCTAGTTGTTGTACTGGTGCCTAGGGTTATCCCACTGGCTATAGGGTGAATGCACCAATTTGTAGTCGCTCTGGATAAGAGCGTCTGCTAAATGACGTAAATGTGCCCTTGAGCAAGGCACTTAACCCTAATTGCTCCTGTAAGTCGCTCTGGATAAGAGCGTCTGCTAAATGACTAAAATGTAAATGTAAATGTTGTACCTGTAGGAGCTGGAATAGGGCCTAGTTGTTGTAGCTGTGGGAGCTGGAATAGGGCCTAGTTGCTGTAGCTGTAGGAGCTGGAATAGGGCCTAGTTGTTGTAGCTGTAGGAGCTGGAATAGGGCCTAGTTGTTGTACCTGTAGGAGCTGGAATAGGGCCTAGTTGTTGTAGCTGTGGGATCTGGAATAAGGCCTAGTTGTTGTACCTGTAGGAGCTGGAATAGGGCCTAGTTGTTGTAGCTGTGGGAGCTGGAATAGGGCCTAGTTGTTGTAGCTGTGGGAGCTGGAATAGGGCCTAGTTGTTGTAGCTGTGGGAGCTGGAATAGGGCCTAGTTGTTGTAGCTGTGGGAGCTGGAATAGGGCCTAGTTGTTGTACCTGTAGGAGCTGGAATAGGGCCTAGTTGTTGTACCTGTAGGAGCTGGAATAGGGCCTAGTTGTTGTAGCTGTAGGAGCTGGAATAGGGCCTAGTTGTTGTACCTGTAGGAGCTGGAATAGGGCCTAGTTGTTGTAGCTGTGGGAGCTGGAATATGGCCTAGTTGTTGTATCTGTGTGAGCTGGAATAGGGCCTAGTTGTTGTACCTGTAGGAGCTGGAATAGGGCCTAGTTGTTGTAGCTGTAGGAGCTGGAATAGGGCCTAGTTGTTGTACCTGTAGGAGCTGGAATAGGGCCTAGTTGTTGTAGCTGTAGGAGCTGGAATAGGGCCTAGTTGTTGTACCTGTAGGAGCTGGAATAGGGCCTAGTTGTTGTAGCTGTGGGGCTGGAATAGGGCCTAGTTGTTGTAGCTGTAGGAGCTGGAATAGGGCCTAGTTGTTGTACCTGTAGGAGCTGGAATAGGGCCTAGTTGTTGTAGCTGTAGGAGCTGGAATAGGGCCTAGTTGTTGTACTTGTAGAAGCTGGAATAGGGCCTAGTTGTTGTAGCTGTGGGGCTGGAATGGCAGTGAAGCAGAAAGGGTGGTCGTGTCTGTGCAGGTCACTGGATACCAGGACCCATGTATGGTTCTTCTGTTTCCATGGTGGTATGTTAGGGTAAGGGTGAGGGTAAGGGTTAGGATTAGGATTAGGGTAAGGGTAAGGGTTGGATTTGGGTTTGGGTTTGGGTAAGGGTTGGGTTAGGGTTAGGGTTGGAGTTGGGTTAGGGTAAGGGTTGGAGTTGGGTTAGGGTAAGGGTTGGAGTTGGGTTAGGATAAGAGTTGGAGTTGGGTTAGGGTAAGGGTTGGAGTTGGGTTAGGGTAAGGGTTGGAGTTGGGTTAGGGTAAGGGTTGGAGTTGGGTTAGGGTAGGGTTGGAGTTGGGGTTGAGGGTAAGGGTTGGAGTTGCCAGGGTAAGGGTTTGAGTTGGGTTAGGGGTAAGGGTTGGAGTTGGGTAGGGTAGGGGCTGGAAGGAAAGGTTGGAGTTGGGTTAGGGTAAGGGCTGGAGTTGGGTTAGGGAAAGGTTGGAGTTGGGTTAGGTAAGGTGGAGTTGGTTAGGGTAAGGGTTGGAGTTGAGTAAGAGGTAAAGGCTGGAGTTGCTAGGGTAAGGCTGGAGTTGTAGGTGAAAGGTTGGAGTTGGGTTAGGGTAAGGGTTGGAGTTGGGTTAGGGTAAGGGTTGGAGTTGGGTCAGGGTAAAGGTTGGAGTTGGGTTAGGGTAAGGGTTGGAGTTGGGTTAGGGTAAAGGTTGGAGTTGGGTTAGGGTAAGGGTTGGAGTTGGGTTAGGGTAAGGGTTGGAGTTGGGTTAGGGTAAGGGTTGGAGTTGGGTTAGGGTAAGGGTTGGAGTTGGGTTAGGGTAAGGGTTGGCTAAGAGAGTGCATACAGCTACATCAAAAGCCCGCTTGTAAAGTGGGAGGAGATATCACAGCAGAAGTAGTAGGCAAAAATGAATGAATTGTTCCTGATTGGCTAATGACATACAATACTGTTCCTGATTGACTAATGACATACAATACTGTTTCTGATTGGCTAATGACATACAATACTGTTCCTGATTGACTAATGACATACAATACTGTTTCTGATTGGCTAATGACATACAATACTGTTCCTGATTGACTAATGACATACAATACTGTTCCTGATTGACTAATGACATACAATACTGTTCCTGATTGACTAATGACATACAATACTGTCAATCCCACCCAGAGCAAAGGGAGGCTCTGTTGTAAAACCAAAACGCAATAAACCAACAACGAGTAACGACTTAATATAAATCACACACCATATCATAAAAACTGAGAAAGAATGAAACACTCTTCTGGTTTAGAATAACATAAAAACTCAAACTATCTGAGACTGAGTTCATACTCTGGATGACTAACAGGTCTGACACCCACAGCCCAGTCAGGACCCATGCCTAGACGTAACCTGAGAACAGTTTGTGGGGGTGGAGAGTTTGGGGGGGAGCTGGGGGGCCCTGGATGTGAAAAGGAAAGAAAAGCATCAGACTGTAAAGGCTCTGATAATAAATAAAAACGTTTTGACAGCTAAACAGCCTTCATCAGCCCAGTCAGACCACCACTCTGCACCCAGCCAGAGAGACACCACAGAGACACTCTGCACCCAGCCAGAGAGACACCACAGAGCCACTCTGCACCCAGCCAGAGAGACATCACAGAGCCACTCTGCACCCAGCCAGAGAGACACCACAGAGCCACTCTGCACTCAGCCAGAGAGACATCACAGAGCCACTCTGCACCCAGCCAGAGAGACACCACAGAGCCACTCTGCACCCAGCCAGAGAGACACCACAGAGCCACTCTGCACCCAGCCAGAGAGACATCACAGAGCCACTCTGCACCCAGCCAGAGAGACACCACAGAGCCACTCTGCACTCAGCCAGAGAGACACCACAGAGCCACTCTGAACCCAGTCTGTGAGCCACCACAAAGCCACTCTGCACCCAGTCTGTGAGACACCACAGAGCCACTCTGCACCCAGCCAGAGAGACACCACAGAGCCACTCTGCACCCAGCCAGAGAGACACCACAGAGCCACTCTGCACTCAGCCAGAGAGACACCACAGAGCCACTCTGCACTCAGCCAGAGAGACACCACAGAGCCACTCTGCACCCAGCCAGAGAGACACCACAGAGCCACTCTGCACCCAGTCTGTGAGCCACCACAGAGCCACTCTGCACTCAGCCAGAGAGACACCACAGAGCCACTCTGCACCCAGCCAGAGAGACACCACAGAGCCACTCTGCACTCAGCCAGAGAGACACCACAGAGCCACTCTGCACCCAGCCAGAGAGACACCACAGAGCCACTCTGCACCCAGTCTGTGAGCCACCACGGAGCCACTCTGCACTCAGCCAGAGAGACACCACAGAGCCACTCTGCACCCAGTCTGTGAGCCACCACAGAGCCACTCTGCACCCAGCCAGAGAGACACCACAGAGCCACTCAGCACCCAGTCTGTGAGCCACCACAGAGCCACTCTGCACCCAGTCTGTGAGCCACCACAGAGCCACTCTGCACTCAGCCAGAGAGACACCACAGAGCCACTCTGCACCCAGTCTGTGAGCTACCACAGAGCCACTCTGCACCCAGTCTGTGAGCCACCACAGAGCCACTCTGCACCCAGCCAGAGAGACACCACAGAGCCACTCAGCACCCAGTCTGTGAGCCACCACAGAGCCACTCTGCACTCAGCCAGAGAGACACCACAGAGCCATTCTGCACCCAGTCTGTGAGCCACCACAGAGCCGCTCTGCACCCAGTTTGTCAGCCACCACAGAGCCACTCTGCACTCAGCCAGAGAGACACCACAGAGCCACTCTGCACCCAGTCTGTGAGCCACCACAGAGCCACGCCTAGACGTAACCTGAGAACAGTTTGTGGGGGTGGAGAGTTTGGGGGGGAGCTAGGGGGCCCTGGATGTGAAAAGGAAAGAAAAGCATCAGACTGTAAAGGCTCTGATAATAAATAAAAACGTTTTGACAGCTAAACAGCCTTCATCAGCCCAGTCAGACCACCACTCTGCACCCAGCCAGAGAGACACCACAGAGCCACTCTGCACCCAGCCAGAGAGACACCACAGAGCCACTCTGCACCCAGCCAGAGAGACATCACAGAGCCACTCTGCACCCAGCCAGAGAGACACCACAGAGCCACTCTGCACTCAGCCAGAGAGACACCACAGAGCCACTCTGCACCCAGTCTGTGAGCCACCACAAAGAAACTCTGCACCCAGTCTGTGAGACACCACAGAGCCACTCTGCACCCAGCCAGAGAGACACCACAGAGCCACTCTGCACTCAGCCAGAGAGACACCACAGAGCCACTCTGCACCCAGCCAGAGAGACACCACAGAGCCACTCTGCACCCAGTCTGTGAGCCACCACAGAGCCACTCTGCACTCAGCCAGAGAGACACCACAGAGCCACTCTGCACCCAGTCAGTGAGCCACCACAGAGCCACTCTGCACCCAGCCTGTGAGCCACCACAGAGCCACTCTGCACCCAGCTTGTAGAGCCACCACAGAGCCACTCTGCACCCAGTCTGTGAGCCACCACAGAGCCACTCTGCACTCACCCAGAGAGACACCACAGAGCCACTCTGCACCCAGTCTGTGAGCCACCACAGAGCCACTCTGCACTCAGCCAGAGAGACACCACAGAGCCACTCTGCACCCAGTGTGTGAGCCACCACAGAGCCACTCTGCACCCAGTCTGTGAGCCACCACAGAGCCACTCTGCACCCAGTTTGTGAGCCACCACAGAGCCACTCTGCACCCAGTCTGTGAGCCACCACAGAGCCACTCTGCACCCAGTCTGTGAGCCACCACAGAGCCACTCTGCACCCAGTCTGTGAGCCACCACAGAGCCACTCTGCACTCAGCCAGAGAGACACCACAGAGCCACTCTGCACCCAGTCTGTGAGCCACCACAGAGCCACTCTGCACCCAGTCTGTGAGCCACCACAGAGCCACTCTGCACCCAGCCTGAGAGCCACCACAGAGCCACTCTGCACCCAGTCTGTGAGCCACCACAGAGCCACTCTGCACCCAGTCTGTGAGCCACCACAGAGCCACTCTGCACCCAGTCTGTGAGCCACCACAGAGCCACTCTGCACCCAGTCTGTGAGCCACCACAGAGCCGCTCTGCACCCAGAAGATCTGTCGAGCCACCACAGAGCCACTCTGCACCCAGTCTGTGAGCCACCACAGAGCCACTCTGCACCCAGTCTGTGAGCCACCACAGAGCCACTCTGCACCCAGTCTGTGAGCCACCACAGAGCCACTCTGCACCCAGTCTGTGAGCCACCACAGAGCCACTCTGCACCCAGTCTGTGAGCCACCACAGAGCCACTCTGCACCCAGTCTGTGAGCCACCACAGAGCCACTCTGCACCCAGTCTGTGAGCCACCACAGAGCAACTCTGCACCCAGTCTGTGAGCCACCACAGAGCCACTCTGCACCCAGTCTGTGAGCCACCACAGAGCCACTCTGCACTCAGCCAGAGAGACACCACAGAGCCATTCTGCACCCAGTCTGTGAGCCACCACAGAGCCGCTCTGCACCCAGTTTGTCAGCCACCACAGAGCCACTCTGCACTCAGCCAGAGAGACACCACAGAGCCACTCTGCACCCAGTCTGTGAGCCACCACAGAGCCACTCTGCACCCAGTCTGTGAGCCACCACAGAGCCACTCCTGCACCCAGTCTGCTTGAGCCACCACAGAGCCACTCTGCACCCAGTATGTGAGTCACCACAGAGCCACTCTGCACCCAGTCTGTGAGCCACCACAGAGCCGCTCTGCACCCAGTATGTGAGCCACCACAGAGCCACTCTGCACCCAGTCTGTGAGCCACCACAGAGCCACTCTGCACCCAGTCAGAGAGACACCACATAGCCACTCTGCACCCAGCCAGAGAGACACCACAGAGCCACTCTGCACCCAGTCTGTGAGCCACCACAGAGCCACTCTGCACCCAGTCTGTGAGCCACCACAGAGCCACTCTGCACCCAGTCTGTGAGCCACCACAGAGCCACTCTGCACCCAGTCTGTGAGCCACCACAGAGCCACTCTGCACCCAGTTTGTGAGCCACCACAGAGCCACTCTGCACCCAGTCTGTGAGCCACCACAGAGCCACTCTGCACCCAGTCTGTGAGCCACCACAGAGCAACTCTGCACCCAGTCTGTGAGCCACCACAGAGCCACTCTGCACCCAGTCTGTGAGCCACCACAGAGCCACTCTGCACCCAGCCAGAGAGACACCACAGAGCCACTCTGCACCCAGTATGTGAGCCACCACAGAGCCACTCTGCACCCAGCCAGAGAGACACTACAGAGCCACTCAGCACCCAGTCTGTGAGCCACCACAGAGCCACTCTGCACTCAGCCAGAGAGACACCACAGAGCCATTCTGCACCCAGTCTGTGAGCCACCACAGAGCCGCTCTGCACCCAGTTTGTCAGCCACCACAGAGCCACTCTGCACTCAGCCAGAGAGACACCACAGAGCCACTCTGCACTCAGTCTGTGAGCCACCACAGAGCCACTCTGCACCCAGTCTGTGAGCCACCACAGAGCCACTCTGCACCCAGTCTGTGAGCCACCACAGAGCCACTCTGCACCCAGTATGTGAGTCACCACAGAGCCACTCTGCACCCAGTCTGTGAGCCACCACAGAGCCGCTCTGCACCCAGTATGTGAGCCACCACAGAGCCACTCTGCACCCAGTCTGTGAGCCACCACAGAGCCACTCTGCACCCAGCCAGAGAGACACCACATAGCCACTCTGCACCCAGCCAGAGAGACACCACAGAGCCACTCTGCACCCAGGCTGTGAGCCACCACAGAGCCACTCTGCACTCAGCCAGAGAGACACCACAGAGCCACTCTGCACCCAGTCTGTGAGCCACCACAGAGCCACTCTGCACCCAGTTTGTCAGCCACCACAGAGCCACTCTGCACCCAGTCTGTGAGCCACCACAGAGCCACTCTGCACCCAGTCTGTGAGCCACCACAGAGCCACTCTGCACCCAGTCTGTGAGCCACCACAGAGCCACTCTGCACTCAGCCAAAAAGACACCACAGAGCCACTCTGCACCCAGTCTGTGAGCCACCACAGAGCCACTCTGCACCCAGTCTGTGAGCCACCACAGAGCCACTCTGCACCCAGTCTGTGAGCCACCACAGAGCCACTCTGCACCCAGTCTGTGAGCCACCACAGAGCCACTCTGCACCCAGCCAGAGAGCCACCACAGAACCACCTGGCCTGGTGTCTGGGCTGACAGGGTGGGTTGTGGTCTCTCTTAAGGCCCTCTGTGTATCTATACAGTCAGAGAGGTACGACAGCTACATTCAGTTGGCCCAAGGAACCTGTTGCTTTCCCAGAAGGGGATGAGCAGGTTTAAGGGAAAGCCCCCAGAATGCTCCATGATTTCACTGGATTTCCACAGACCACAGCATAGAATGCATTTTAAATTCTCCTGATTTTAAATAGCAATTTTAGATTATTTATTCAATATGTAAATGCTGAGCATAACAGTTTTATCGCCGGCATTTCTAAACCAAAGAGATACCACGTTCCGCTCTCCAAGGACAGAGTAGCGTCTGCGCAGTGAAAAGGTGCCAAATCCATCTCTCTGGAACACACTCCCGCCTGCAGCTCGTCCGTTATGAAGGCCTAATGTTAAACAATTAAAAATAATGTATTTGAAACAGTAATAAATATTTAGAGTTGATCAAGCTCTGTGTACATGTAACCGATTTAATTTACTGATACAATGTTTAAAGCTTCTGACCAGACAAACAAAACAGTGATGCTAACTTGAACAGTGGAATGTTCTTCAAGATAACCACTTTGATGATCTAGGCTCTGTTATAGACACAGTTCCTCTATATTCACATACTGAACCAATCTACCACTGTTATGATCTAGGCTCTGTTATAGACACAGTTCCTCTATATTTCCTCAACTGCAGGTCAAGCTAAATGGACAACAGGACAGAGAGAAAGAGTAGCACAGCAGAACACCTGGGTTTGCTTCCAGAAATCTGTCTCCTGTTTCAGAGCGCTCCCTTATAGTAGAGTAGCCCTCAGCAACATTCTCCTGGTTATTATGTACCTGATGACTCTGGCATGGGAGACAGGGACGTATAGGGGGAGACTGGGGGGTATAGGGGGAGACTGGGGTATAGGGGAGACAGTGGGTATAGGGGTAGACTGGGGGTATAGGGGTAGACTGGGGGGGTATAGGGGGAGACTGGGGGCATAGGGGAGACTGGGGGTATAGGGGAGACTGGGGGTATAGGGGAGACTGGGGGAATAGGGGGAGACTGGGGGTATAGTGGAGACTGGGGGTATAGGGGAGACTGGGGGGTATAGGGGAGACTGGGGGTATAGGGGAGACTGGGGTATAGGGGGAGACTGGGGGTATAGGAGACTGGGGGGATAGGGGGAGACTGGGGGTATAGGGGTAGACTGGGGGTATAGGGGGAAACTGGGGGGTATAGGGGTAGACTGGGGATATAGGGGAGACTGGGGACGTATAGGGGGAGACTGGGACGTATAGGGGAGACAGACGTACAGGGGAGACTGGGGGTATAGGGGTAGACTGGGACGTATAGAGGGGAGACTGGGACGTATAGGGGGAGACTGGGACGTATAGGGAGACTGGGGGTATAGGGAGACTGGGACGATAGGGGAGACTGGGGGGTATAGACTGGGGATAGGGTGACTGGGGTATAGGGGGGACTGGGGGTATAGGAGACTGGGGGATAGAGACTGGGGGATAGGGGAGACTGGGGGTATAGGGGAGACTGGGGGTATAGGGAGACTGGGGTATAGGGGAGACTGGGGGTATGGGGGAGACTGGGGTATAGGGGGAGACTGGGACTGATAGGGGAGACTGGGGGTATGGGGAGACTGGGGGTATAGGGGATGACTGGGACGTATAGGGGGAGACTGGGAGTATGGGGGAGACTGGGGGAGTATAGGGGAGACTGGGGGGACTTGGGGTATGGGGGGAGACTGGGGGATAGGAGACTGGGAGGGTATAGGGGAGACTGGGGGGTATAGGGAGACTGGGGGAGACTGGGGGTATAGGGGAGACTGGGGGTATAGGGGAGACTGGGGGTATAGGGGGAGACTGGGGGTATGGGGGAGACTGGGACGGAGTAGGGGGAGACTGGGGGTATAGGGGAGACTGGGGGTATAGGGGAACTGACGTAAGGGGAGACTGGGGGTATAGGGGGAGACTGGGGTATAGGGGAGACTGGGGGTATGGGGAGACTGGGGGTATAGGGGAGACTGGGAGTATAGGGGAGACTGGGGGTATAGGGGAGACTGAGACTGGGGCGTATAGGGGGAGACTGGGGGTATAGGGGAGACTGGGGGTATAGGGGTAGACTGGGGGTATAGGGGGAGACTGGGGGTATAGGGGGAGACTGGGGGTATAGGGAGACTGGGGGGTATAGGGAGAGACTGGGGGTATAGGGGAGACTGGGACGTATAGGGGAGACTGGGGGTATGGGGGAGACTGGGGGTATAGGGGAGACTGGGGGATAGGGGGAGACCTGGGGGTATAGGGGGAGACTGTGTAGGGAGACTGGGGGTATAGGGGTAGACTGGGGGTATAGGGGAAGACAGGGACGTATAGCGGAGACTGGGGGTATAGGGGAGACTGGGGGTATGGGGGGAGACTGGGGGTATAGGGTAGACTGGGGGTATAGGGGGAGACTGGGGGTATAGGGGGAGACTGGGGGGATGGGGGAGACTGGGACGTTAGGGGGAGACTGGGGGTATAGGGAGACTGGGGGTATAGGGGGAGACTGGGACGTATAGGGGGAGACTGGGAGTATAGGGGGAGACTGGGACGTATAGGGGGAGACTGGGGGCTATAGGGGGAGACTGGGGGTATGGGGGGAGACTGGGACGTATAGGGGGAGACTGGGACGTATAGGGGGAGACTGGGGGTATAGGGGGAGACTGGGGACGTATAGGGGGAGACTGGGCATAGGGGAGCTGGGGTATAGGGCAGACTGGGACGTATAGGGGGAGACTGGGGGTATAGGGGTAGACTGGGGGTATAGGGGCAGACTGAGACGTATAGGGGAGACTGGGGGTATAGGGGGAGACTGGGGTATAGGGGGAGACTGGGGGTATAGGGGGAGACTGGAGGGGACTGGGGCTATAGGGAGACTGGGGTATAGGGGGTAGACTGGGGTATAGGGGATGACTGGGACGATAGGGGAGACCAAGTATAGGGGAGACTGGGGGTATAGGAGAGACTGGGGGTATAGGGGGAGACTGGGGGTATAGGGCAGACTGGGGGTATAGGGGGAGACTGGGGGTATAGGGTAGACTGGGGGTATAGGGGAGACTGGGATGTATAGGGGAGACTGGGGTATAGGGGGAGACTGGGGGTATAGGGGGAGACTGGGGGTATAGGGGGAGACTGGGAGTATAGGGGGAGACTGGGACGTATAGGACTGGGGTATAGGGGGAGATGGGGGGCATAGGGGAGGGGATAGGGGAGACTGGGGGCATAGGCTGGGGGTTATAGGGAGACTGGGTATAGGGGAGATGGGGGTATAGGGGAGACTGGGGGCATAGGGAGACTGGGGGCATAGGCCAGGGGAGAAACGATAGGGGGGCAGACTGGGGGTATAGGGGGAGACTGGGGGTATAAGGGGAGACTGGGGTATAGAGGGAAAGACTGGGGGTATAGGGGGAGACTGGGGGGTATGGGGAGATGGATAGGGGAGACTGGGGTATAGGAGACTGGTATAGGGGAGACTGGGACATATAGGGGAGACTGGGGTATAGGGGAAGACTGGGGGTATAGGGGGAGACTGGGGGTATAGGGGATGACTGGGACGTATAGGGCTGGGGGTTATAGGGGGAGACTGGGGGTATAGGGGATGACTGGGACGTATAGGGGGAGACTGGGGAGTATAGGGGGAGACTGGGGGTATAGGGGGAGACTGGGAAGTATAGGGGTAGACTGGGGGGTATAGGGGGAGACTGGGAAGTATAGGGGAGACTGGGAAGTATAGGGGGAGACTGGGGTATAGGGGAGACTGGGGGTATAGGGGGAGACTGGGGGTATAGGGGGAGACTGGGACGTATAGGGGAGACTGGGGGTATAGGGGCATACTGGGGGTATAGGGGATGACTGGGAAGTATAGGGGAGACTGGGGGTATAGGGGATGACTGGGACGTATAGGGGAGACTGGGGGTATAGGGGAGACTGGGAAGTATAGGGGGAGACTGGGGGTATAGGGGGAGACTGGGAAGTATAGGGGGAGACTGGGGGTATAGGGGGAGACTGGGAAGTATAGGGGGAGACTGTATAGGGGAGACTGCGGGTATAGGGGAGACTGGGACGTATAGGGGAGACTGGGGGGTATAGTAGACTGGGGGTATAGGGGGAGACTGGGGGTGTGAGGGGAGACTGGGGGTATAGGGATGACTGGGACGTATAGGGGAGACTGGGGGTATAGGGTAGACTGGGGGTATAGTGGGGAGACTGGGGGGGTATAGGGGAGACTGGAGGTTGGGGAGAGACTGGGGGTATAGGGGGAGACTGGGACGTATAGGGGGAGACTGGGGGGTATGGGGAGAGACTGGGGGTATAGGGGATGACTGGGACGTATAGGGGGAGACTGGGGGTATGGGGAGACTGGGACGTATAGGGGGAGACTGGGGGTATAGGGTAGACTGGGGGTATAGGGGAGACTGGGATGTATAGGGGAGACTGGGGGTATAGGGTAGACTGGGACGTATAGGGGGAGACTGGGACGTATAGGGGGAGACTGGGACGTATAGGGGGAGACTGGGGGTATTGGGGGAGACTGGGACGTATAGGGGGAGACTGGGGGGTATAGGGGCAGACTGGGGGGAATCTATAGGGGAGACTGGGGGTATAGGGGTAGACTGGGACGTATAGGGGAGACTGGGGGGTATAGGGGAGACTGGGGGGTATAGGGGAAGACTGGGGGGTATAGGGGTAGACTGGGGGTATAGGGGTAGACTGGGGGTAGGGGGAGACTGGGGGTATAGGGGGAGACTGGGACGTATAGGGGAGACTGGGACGCTATGGGGGAGACTGGGGGGTATTGGGGGGAGACTGGGGGGTATAGAGGGAGACTGGGGGTATAGGGGGAGACTGGGACGTATAGGGGAGACTTGGGGGTATAGGGGAGACTGGGGGTATAGGGGGAGACTGGGACGTATAGGAGACTGGGGGTATAGGGGAGACTGGGACGTATAGGGGGAGACTGGGGGTATAGGGGAGAAGACTGGGGGTATAGTGGGAGACTGGGGGTATAGGGTAGACTGGGGGGTATGGGGAGAGACTGGGGGGTATAGGGGGAGACTGGGACGTATAGGGGGAGACTGGGGGGTATGGGGAGAGACTGGGGGATAGGGGATGACTGGGACGTATAGGGGAGACTGGGGGTATGGGGAGACTGGGGTATAGGGGGAGACTGGGGTATAGGGGGAGACTTGGGGTATGGGGAGACTGGGGTATAGGGGAGACTGGGGGTATAGGGGTAGACTGGGGGTATAGGGGAGACAGGGACGATAGCGGGAGACTGGGGGTATAGGGGAGACTGGGGGGTATGGGGGGAGACTGGGGAGTATAGCGGTAGACTGGGGGGTATAGGGGAAGACAGGGTCGTATAGGGGGAGACTGGGGGGTATAGGGGGAGACTGGGGGCTATGGGGGAGACTGGGACGTATAGGGGAGACTGGGGGTATAGGGGTAGACTGGGGGTATAGGGAAGACTGGGACGTATAGGGGTAGACTGGGACGTATAGGGGGAGACTGGGACGTATAGGGGGCTGGTATAGGGGGAGACTGGGGGTATGGGGGAGACTGGGACGTATAGGGGGAGACTGGGACGTATAGGGGGAGACTGGGGGTATAGGGGGAGACTGGGACGTATAGGTGGAGACTGGGGGTATAGGGGTAGACTGGGGGTATAGGGGTAGACTGGGACGTATAGGGGGAGACTGGGGGTATAGGGTAGACTGGGGTATAGGGAAGACAGAGACTTATAGGGAGACTGGGGGATATGGGGGAGACTGGGGGTATAGGGGAGACTGGGACGTATAGTGGAGACTGGTGGTATAGGGCAGACTGGGGTATAGGGTAGACTGGGACGTATAGGTGGAGACTGGGGGTATAGGGGAGACTGGGGGTATAGGGGGAGACTGGGGGTATAGGGGGAGACTGGGGGTTAGGAGCTGGGGGTATAGGGGGTATAGGGGAGACTGGGGGGTATAGGGGAGACTGGGGGCATAGGGGGAGACTGGGAGATATAGGGGGGAGACTGGGGTATAGGGGGAGACTGGGGGTATAGGGGAGACTGGGGATAGGAGACTGGGGTAGACTGGGGTATAGGGGAGACTGGGGGTTATAGGGGAGACTGGGGGTATAGGGGCAGACTGGGGGTATGGGGAACGGTGTATAGGGAGACTGGGGGTATAGGGGAGACTGGGGGTATAGGGGAGACTGGGGGTATAGGGGCGACTGGGACGTATAGGGGAGACTGGGACTATAGGGGAGACTGGGGGTATAGGGGGAAACTGGGGGTAGGGGGAGATGGGGGATGGGGATAGAGAGATAGGGAGACTGGGTACAGGGGGTAAGACTGGGGGTATAGGGAGACTGGGGTATAGGGGAGACTGGGGAGTATAGGCAGACTGGGGGTATAGGGGAGACTGGGGGTATAGGGGACCAGATAGGGGAGACTGGGGAAGGGGAGACTGGGGTATAGGAGAGGGGAAGACTGGGGGTATAGGGGAGACTGGGGGGATATAGGGAGACTGGGGGTATAGGGGAGACTGGGGGGTATAGGGGAGACTGGGACGTATAGGGAGACTGGGGGTATAGGGGGAGACTGGGGGTATAGGGATGACTGGGACGTATAGGGGGAGACTGGGGGTATAGGGAAGACTGGGGGTATAGGGGGAGACTGGGAAGTATAGGGGAGACTGGGGGGTATAGGGGGAGACTGGGAAGTATAGGGGGAGACTGGGGAAGTATAGGAGACTGGGGGTATAGGGGAGACTGGGGGTATAGGGGAGACCAGGGATAGGGGGAGACTGGGACGTATAGGGGGAGACTGGGGTATAGGGGCAGACTGGGGGTAAGTAGGGGATGACTGGGAGTATAGGGGGAGACTGGGGTATAGGGGATGACTGGGACGTATAGGGGAGACTGGGGGTATAGGGGAGACTGGGAAGTATAGGGAGACTGGGGGTATAGGGGAGACTGGGAAGTATAGGGGAGAGCTGGGAGTATAGGGGGAGACTGGGGGTATAGGGGGAACGGGAGTATGGGGAGACTGGGGGTATAGGGGTAGACTGGGACGTATAGGGGGAGACTGGGAGGGAGACGAAGTATAGGGGGAGACTGGGGGTATAGGGGAGACTGGGAAGTATGGGGGAGACTGGGAAGTATAGGGGAGACTGGGGGTATAGGGAGACTGGGACGTATAGGGGGAGACTGGGGGGTATAGGGGTAGACTGGGGTATAGGGGAGACTGGGGGTATAGGGGGAGACTGGGGGTATAGGGGATAACTGGACGTATAGGGGAGACTGGGGGTATAGGGAGACTGGGGGTATAGGTGAACCGAGCATAGAGACTGAGTTGGGGCTGTGGTATAGGGGAGACTGGGGACGTATGGGGGAGACTGGGGGCATAGGGGGAGACTGGGGTATAGGGGAGACTGGGGATAGGGGTAGACTGGGGGTATAGGGACTGGGGGTATAGGGTAGACTGGGGGTATAGGGTAGACTGGGACGAGTAGGGGAGACTGGGGGTATAGGGGGAGACTGGGGTATAGGGGAGACTGGGGGTATAGGGGCGACTGGGACGTATAGGGGGAGACTGGGACGTATAGGGGTAGACTGGGGGTATAGGGGAGACTGGGGGTATAGGGGAGACTGGGGGTATAGGAAACTGGGGGTATAGGGGTAGACTGGGGGTATAGGGGAGACTGGGGGTATAGGGGGAGACTGGGGGTATAGGGGGAGACTGGGAGTATAGGGGGAGACTGGGGGTATAGGGGAGACTGGGGGTATAGGGGAGACTGGGGGTATAGGGGACGACTGGGACGTATAGGGGAGACTGGGACGTATAGGGGTAGACTGGGGGTATAGGGGAGACTGGGGGTATAGGGGAGACTGGGGGTATAGGGGAACTGTTAGGGGAGCTGGGGGTATAGGAACTGGGGGTATAGGGGAGACTAGGGGTGTATAGGGATCTGGGGGTATAGAGACTGGGGGTATGGGGGAGACTGGGGGTATATAGGGGATGACTGGGGGTATAGGGGAGACTGGGGGTAGTAGGGGGAGACTGGGACGTATAGGGGATGACTGGGACGATAGGGGAGACTGGGGTATAGGGGGAGACTGGGACGAAGTAGATAGGGGAGACTGGGGTATAGGGGAGACTGGGACGTATAGGGGGAGTGGGGGTATAGAGGTGGACTGGGGGGAAGCATAGGGGTAGACTAGAGAGTATAGGGAGACTGGGATAGGAGAATGGGGTATAGGGGAAGACTGGGGGGTATAGGGGGAGACTGGGGGTATAGGGGGTAGACTGGGGGTATAGGGGAGACTGGGGGTATAGGAGACTGGGGGTATAGGGGAGACTGGGAGTATAGGGGAGACTGGGGGGTATAGGAGACTGGGTTATAGGGAGACTGGGGGTATAGGGGGAGACTGGGGGGGTATAGGGAGACTGGGGTAGTAGGGGAGGATGGGGCATAGGGGGAGACTGGAAGGGGACGCAAGGGAGACTGGGACGTATGGGAGACTGAGGGGAGACTGATAGGGGGAGACTGGGGGTATAGGGGAGACTGGGGGTATAGGGGAGACTGTATAGGGGAGACTGGGGTATAGGGGGAGACTGGGGGTATAGGGGGAGACTGGGGAAGTATAGGGGGAGACTGGGGAAGATAGGGGAGATGGGGGTATAGGGGAGACTGGGGGCATGGGGGGAATGGGGTAGGGGACACATAGGGAGACTGGGGCTATAGGGGAGACTGGGAGGTATAGGGGGAGACTGGGGAGTAGGGGAGATAATAGGGAGACTGGGGGTATAGAGGAGACTGGGGAGGGGAGAAGATTATAGGGGAGATGGGTAGGGAGGGGGAGATGGGGGTATAGGGGAGACTGGGGGCAGAGGGGGAGACTGGGGGTGCGGGGAGGGGCAGACTGGGGGTATAGGGGGATGACTGGGGCAATAGGGGAGACTGGGGGTATAGGGGGACTGGGGCGTATAGGGGAGACTGGGGGTATAGGGGTAGACTGGGGGCTATAGGGGAGACTGGGGGTATAGGGGAGACTGGGGGTATGTGGGGAGGATAGGGGAGACTGGGACGATAGGGGAGACTGGGGGTATAGGGAGACTGGGGGTATAGGGGAAGACTGGGGGTAGGAGAGACTGGGGGCATAGAATGAAGGGGAGACTGGGACGTATAGGGGAGACTGGGGTTAGGAGACCAGATAGGGGTAGACTGGGGCTATAGGGGAGACTGGGCGAGTAGGGTGGGGTATAGGGTAGACTGGGGCGCATAGGGGAACACCGGGCGGTAGGGGAGACTGGGGATAGGGGGAGACTGGGGGTATAGGGGGAGACTGGGGTATGAGACTGGGAGGGTATGGGGCGACTGGGGGGATAGGGAGAGACTGGGGGGTATAGGGTGAGACTGGGGCGTATAGGGGAGACTTGGGGTATAGGGGTAGACTGGGGGGTATGGGGAGAGGACTGGGGGCATAGGGGGAGACTGGGGGGATAGGGGAGACTGGGGGCATAGGGGAGACTGGGGGAGTAGGGGGAGACTGGGAGATAGGGGAGCCACTGGGGCATAGGGGGAGACTGGGACGAGTAGGGGCAGACTGGGGGTATAGGGGGAGACTGGTGATAGGGGGAGACTGGGACGTATAGGGGAGACTGGGGTATGGGGCAGACTGGGGGGGGGAGACTGAGGGGTGGGGTATAGGGGAGACTGGGACGATAGGAGACTGGGGATAGGGGAGACCGCGGGTAGAGGAGAGACTGAGGGCATAAGTAGTATATGGTGACTGGGGGTATAGGAGGAATGGGGGTAAGGGGAGACGGGGGTATAGGAACCAAAAAAGAGATCAAAGCATCGGAGACTGGGATATAGGGAGACTGGGAAAGTGGGGAAGATGGGGGTATAGGGGAGACTGGGGGCATAGGAGATGGGGGAGATGGGGTTAGGGGAGACTGGGGGTATAGGGCCGACTGGGTTGGAGAGGGAGACTGGGGGGTATAGGATGGGGGTATAGGGGTGGACAGCGGGAGACTGGGGGTATAGGGGAGGAGCGTATAGGGGGAGACTGGGGCGAAGTATAGGGGAGACTGGGGGTATGGGGAGACTGGGACGTATAGGGGAGACTTTGGGGCGAAGATAGGGCAGACTGGGGGTATAGGGGAGACTGGGGCGCAGAGGGGAGACAGGGAGGGTATAGGGGAGACTGGGACGTATAGGGGAGACTGGGGGGTATAGGGGGAGACTGGGGGTATAGGGGGGGAGATGGGGCGATATGGGGAGACTGGGGCTAGGGACGTGGGGAACGGGGACGTATAGGAAGAAGGAGACTGGGGGAGGGGGAGATGGGTATGGGGTATGGGTAGACTGGGGGTATAGGGGGGACGACGAAGGGATTGGGAGGGGAGACTGGGGGTATGGGGAGACTGGGGGTATGGGGGGAGACTGGGAAGGAGTAGTGGGAGACTGGGGGGTATAGGGTAGACTGGGGGTATAGGGGAGACTGGGGGGAAACGTATAGGGTGCGAGACTGGGGGTATAGGGCGAGACTGGGGGCATAGGGGAGACTGGGGGTATAGGGGGAGACTGGGGTGGGGGTGGGGAATATAGGGGGAGACTGGGGCGTATAGGGGAGACTGGGAAGGGAGACTGGGGGTATAGGAGAACTGGGGGTAAGTAGGGGAGACTGGGGGTATAGGGCTAGACTGGGGGTATAGGGGAGACTGGGGGCAGGGGCAGATGGGTGTATAGGGCACACTGGGGCGTATAGGGGGAGACTGGGGCATAGGGGGAGATCTGGGGGTATAGGGAGACTGGGGGTATAGGGAGTGGGAGGATCCTGGAGGGTGGTATAGGGGAGACTGTATGTGTATAGGTGGGGGAGACTGGGGCTAGGGGAGACTGGGGGTATAGGGGTGACTGGGAATGTATAGGGGAGACTGGGAGTATAGGGGGAGACTGGGGGTATAGGGGAGACTGGGGGTATGGGGGAGACTGGGACGTATAGGGGAGACTGGGACGAATAGGGGAGACTGGGGGTATAGGGGAGACCGGGGGTATAGGGCGAGACTAGGGAGGGGTACAGGGCAGACTGGGGGCACAGGGGGCAGACTGGGACGTATAGGTGGGGCGGGGGGAGGGAGACGGGGAGACGAGTGGGGAGACTGGGGTATAGGGGAGACTGGGTTACGAGGCAGACTGGGGGTATAGGGCAGACTGGGGGTAGCAGGGGCAGGACTGGGGGTATAGGGGAGACTGGGGTTATAGGAAGGGAGACTGGGGGCTATAGGAGACTGGGGGTAAGGGGAGACTGGGGGTATAGGGGAGACTGGGGCGTAGGGGAGACTGGGGGTATAGGAGACTGGGGGTATAGGGGGAACTGGGGGTATAGGGCAGACCGGGGGCAGTAGGGGAGACTGGGGGAGAAGCATAGAAGAAGGCGCTATAGGGGGAGACTGGGGGCATAGGGGGAGACTGGGGTATAGGGGGAGACTGGGGGGTATAGGGGAGACTGGGGGAGTAGGGGCAGACTGGGGTGTATAGGGGGAGACTGGGGGTATGGGGAAGACTGGGACGTATAGGGGAGACTGGGAAGCAGTAGGGGGAGACTGGGGGGTAGGTGGATGACTGGGGGAGAGGGGGGGACGTATAGGGGAGACTGGGGTATAGGGGATGACTGGGACGTAAGGGGGAGACTGGGGGGGGGTGTATAGGGGAGACTGGGGGTTGGGCGACCGGGGCTATGGGGAGACTGGGAGTAGTAGGAGGGAGATGGGGAAGCATAGGGGAGACTGGGGGGGGGTATAGAGGCAGATGGGGGGTATAGGGGAGACTGGGGGACAGGAGACCGGGCAGTATAGGCGGAGACTGGGGGCATAGGGGGAGACTGAAGTATAGGGGATGACTGGGAAGTATAGGGGAGACTGGGGGGGTATAGGGGGAGACTGGGACGTATAGGGGGAGACTGGGGGTATAGGGCAGACTGGGTATAGGGGGAGACTGGGGGTATAGGGGAGGGAAATGGAGGGAGACTGGGGTATAGGGGAGACTGGGAGTATAGGGGAGACTGGGACGATAGGGGGAGACTGGGGGTATAGGGGAGACTGGGAGTATGGCAATAGGGGAGACTGGGGGTATAGGGCGAGACTGGGGGTGTAGGGGGAGACTGGGAGGTATAGGGGGATGACTGGGCGTATAGGAGATGGGGTATAGGGGAGACTGGGGGTATAGGGGGAGTGGGCTATAGGGGCGACTGGGGGACAGGGGTAGACTGTGGGCTATAGGGGAGACTGGGGAGTGTAGGGGAGACCGGGAGCATAGGGCAGACTGGGGGTATGGGAGATGGGGGAGGGGAACCGGGGGTATAGGGGGGGAGACTGGGGGCAAGAGATAGTAGAGACTGGGGGTATGGGGGAGACTGGGGGTATAGGGAGAGACTGTATAGGGGAGACTGGGAGGTGTATAGGGAGACGTGGGACGATAGGGGAGACTGGGGCAGAGTGGGTGATGGGACGATAGGGAGATGGGTAGAGTGGCGATAGGGGAGACTGGGGGTATAGGAGGCCGAGATAGGGAGATGGGACGCAAGGGGGAGACTGAATATAAAATAAAGGGATAGGGGCAGACTGGAGGGGAATATAGGGGGAGACTGGGGCGGTAGGGGAGACCGGGGCGCATAGGGGAGACTGGGGGCATAGGGCAGACTGGGGGTATAGGGGAGATGCATTGGATAGGGGTGAGACTGGATGGCAGGGGGCAGGGGAGAGACTGGGGGGTATAGGGGCAGACTGGGGGCATAGGGGGAGACTGGGGGTATAGGGGAGACTGGGGCGTATAGGGGGAGACTGGGACGATAGGGGAGACTGGGGGTATAGGGGAGACTGGGGGATAGGGGAGACTGGGGCGTATAGGGGAGACTGGGGTTGGGAGACTGGGGGTATAGGGGAGACTGGGGGCAAGGGGAGACGGGCGCATAGGGGAGACTGGGGCGTAGAGGGGAGACTGGGAGGTATAGGGGAACTGGGGGTATAGGGCAGGGACGATGGGGGGCAGAAGGGAGACTGGGGGTATAGGGAGTAGATAGGGGGGAGACTGGGGGTATAGGGGGAGACTGGGACGAGTAGGGGGAGACTGGGGGTAGGTGGGGGGAGACTGGGGGTATAGGGAGACTAGAGAACTGGTATAGGGGGACTGGGGCTATAGGGGGAGACTGGGGGTATAGGGGAGACTGGGGGGTAATAGGGGGAGACTGGGGGATAGGGGAGACGGGGCATAGGGGAGACTGGGGTATAGGCAGACTGGGGGAAAACATAGGGGCAGACTGGGGGTATAGGGGAAGACAGGGACGTATAGCGGGAGACTGGGGGGGCATAGGGGAGACTGGGGGTATGGGGGAGACGGGGAGTAAAGGTACAGCTGGGGTCATAGGGAAGACAGGGACGAATAGGGGAGACTTGGGGTATAGGGGGAGACTGGGGGTATGGGGGAGACTGGGGACGTATAGGGGAGACTGGGCGTATAGGGGGTAGACTGGGGGTATAGGGGAGACTGGGACGTATGAGGGGAGACTGGGACTATAGGGGGAGACTGGGGGACGCGATAGGGGAGACTGGGGGTGTAGGGGGAGATTGGGGGTATGGGGGGAGACTGGGACGTATAGGGGAGACTGGGACGTATAGGGGGAGACTGGGGGTGTGGGGAGACTGGGACGATGGTGGAGACTGGGGGTATAGGGGCAGACTGGGGGTATAGGGGTAGACTGGGGACGATAGGGGAGACTGGGGCGGTATAGGGGCAGACTGGGGGCATAGGGGAAGACAGGGACTTGTAGGGGGAGACTGGGGGTATGGGGGAGACTGTTAAAGGAGGAGACTGGGACGTAGTAGTGGAGACTGGGTGGTATAGGGGCAGACTGGGGGCATAGGGCAGACTGGGACGTATAGGTGGAGAGACTGGGTTAGGGGAGACTGGGGGTATAGGGGGAGACTGGGGGCTATAGGGGGAGACTGGGGGGATAGGGGGAGACTGGGGGTATAGGGTAGGGACTGGGGGTATAGGGGAGACTGGGGGGTATAGGGGGAGACTGGGAAGGTAGGGGAGACTGGGAAGTATAGGGGGGAGACTGGGGGTATAGGGAGAGACTGGGGTATAGCGAGACTGGGGGTGGGTAGACTGGGGTTGGAGGGGAGACTGGGGGTATAGGGTAGACTGTGGGTATAGGGCTGGACTGGGATGTATAGGGGAGACTGGGGGTATAGGGGGGAGACTGGGGGTATAGGGGGAGACTGGGGGTATAGGGAGACTGGGACGTATAGGGGGAGACTGGACGATAGGCAGACTGGGGGTATAGGGAGACCGGGGGTATAGGAGACTGGGGGTATAGGGGAAACTGGGGGTATAGGGCAGACTGGGGGTATAGGGGGCAGACTGGGGTATAGGGAGACTGGGGGTTGGGGATGACTGGGGGTATAGGGGAGACTGGGGGTATAGGGGAGACTGGGGGTATAGGGGATGACTGGGACGATAGGGGGAAACTGGGGGTATAGGGGAGACTGGGGGTAGGGGGAGACTGGGGGTATGGGGGGAGACTGGGAGTATAGGGGAGACTGGGGTATAGGGAGAGACTGGGGATAGGGGGAGATGGATAGGTAGACTGGGGGGTATAGGGGAGACTGGGGGTATAGGGGTAGACTGGGGGTATAGGGTAGACTGGGGACGTATAGGGGAGACTGGGGGTATAGGGGGAGACTGGGGGTGTATAGGGGAGACTGGGGGTATAGGGGGCGACTGGGACGTATAGGGGGAGACTGGGACGTATAGGGTAGACTGGGGGTATAGGGGAAGACTGGGGGTATAGGGGAGACTGGGGGTATAGGGGGAAACTGGGGGTATAAGGGGTAGACTGGGGGTATAGGGGGAGACTGGGGTATAGGGGGAGACTGGGGTGTATAGGGATGACTGGGGGTATAGGGGAGACTGGGGGTATAGGGGGAGACTGGGGTATATAGGGGATGACTGGGGGGTATAGGGGGAGACTGGGGGTATAGGGGGCGACTGGGACGTATAGGGGGAGACTGGGGGTATAGGGGAGACTGGGGGGTATAGGGGATGACTGGGACGTATAGGGGGAGACTGGGGAGTATAGGGGGAGACTGGGGGTATAGGGGGAGACTGGGAAGTATAGGGGGAGACTGGGGGTATAGGGGGAGACTGGGAAGTATAGGGGGAGACTGGGAAGTATAGGGGGAGACTGGGGGTATAGGGGAGACTGGGGGTATAGGGGAGACTGGGGGTATAGGGGGAGACTGGGACGTATAGGGGGAGACTGGGGGTATAGGGGTAGACTGGGGGTATAGGGATGACTGGGAAGTATAGGGGGAGACTGGGGGTATATGGGATGACTGGGACGTATAGGGGAGACTGGGGGTATAGGGGAGACTGGGAAGTATAGGGAGACTGGGGTATAGGGGAGACTGGGGGGTATAGGGGAGACTGGGAAGTATAGGGGGAGACTGGGGGTATAGAGAGACTGGGAAGTATAGGGGAGACTGGGGGTATAGGGGGAGACTAGTATAGGGGGAGACTGGGGGTATAGGTGGAGACTGGGAAGTATAGGGGAGACTGGGGGTATAGGGGAGACTGGGAAGTATAGGGGAGACTGGGAAGTATAGGGGAGACTGGGGGTATAGGGGGAGACTGGGACGTATAGGGGAGACTGGGGGTATAGGGGTAGACTGGGGTATAGGGAGACTGGGGGTATAGGGGGAGACTGGGGGTATAGGGATAAACTGGGAGTATAGGGGAAGACTGGGGCAAGTATGGGTAGACTGGGGGTATAGGGGTAGACTGGGACGTATAGGAGACTGGGGGTATAAGAGGGGAGACTGGGGGCATAGGGGAGACTGGGGGTATGGGGAGACTGGGACGTATAGGAGACTGGGGTATAGGGGGAGACTGGGGTATAGGGAGACTGGGTATAGGGGAGACTGGGGGTATAGGGGAGACTGGGGGTATAGGGGTAGACTGGGGGTATAGGAGACTGGGACGTATAGGGGAGACTGGGGTATAGGGGACTGGGGGCATAGGGGAGACTGGGAGTATAGGGCGACTGGGGCGTATAGGGGAGACTGGGACGTCAGAGGGAGACTGGGAGTAGAGGGGAGACTGGGGGTATAGGGGCAGACTGGGGGTATAGGGGAACTGGGGCGTATAGGGGTAGACTGGGGTTAAGGGGGAGACTGGGGGTATAGGGGGAGACAGGGGGTATAGGGGATGACTGGGGGTATAGGGGAGACTGGGGGTATAGGGGAGACTGGGGTATATAGGGGATGACTGGGGGTATAGGGGAGACTGGGTATAGGGGCTAACTGGGACGTATAGGGGGAGACTGGGACGTATAGGGTAGACTGTGGGGGTATAGGGGAGCACTGGGGTATAGGGGAGACTGGGGGTATAGGGGGACTGGGGAGTATAGGGTGAGACTGGGGGTATAGGGGAGACTGGGGTATAGGGGAGACTGGGGCTGTATAGGGGATGACTGGGGAAGTATAGAGACCGGTATAGGGGAGACTGGGGGTATAGGGGATGACTGGGACTTATAAGGGAGACTGGGGGTATCGGAGGAGACTGGGTTATAGGGATGACTGGGACGTATAGGGGGAGACTGGGGAGTATAGGGGGAGACTTGGGACGTATAGGAGAGAGTGGGGGTATAGGGGGAGACTGGGGGGTATAGGGGAGACTGGGACGTATAGGGAGACTGGGGCGTATAGGGGGGAGACTGGGAAGTATAGGGGGAGACTGGGAAGTATAGGGGGAGACTGGGGGTATAGGGGTAGACTGGGGGGGTATAGGGGGAGACTAGGGTATGGGGGACTGGGCGTATAGGGGAGACTGGGGGTATAGGGGTAGACTGGGGTATAGGGGAGACTTCGGGGTATAGGGGAGACTCGGGACGTATAGGGACTGGTAAGGACGGGTATAAGACGGAAGTAGACTGGGGGTATAGGGTTATACTGGGGTTATAGGGGAGACTGGGGGTATAAGGGGGGAGACAGGGACGTATAGGGGGAGACTGGGGGTATAGGGGGAGACTGGGGGTATAGGGGGAGACTGGGAGTAGTAGGGGAGACAGGGAGTAAGTAGGGGAGACTGTTAGGGGAGACTGGGGGTATAGGGGGCAGACTAGGGTTAGTAGGGGGAGACAGGACTATAGGGGAGACTGGGGGTATAGGGGGAGACAGGGGGCATAGGGCGAGACTGGGACGTATAGGGGGAGACAGGACGTATAGGGGGAGACTGGGGGTATAGGGGGAGACTGGGGGCATGGGGGAGACTGGGACGTTATAGGGGAGACTGGGACGTATAGGGGAGACTGGGACGTATAGGGGGAGACTGGGGCTATAGGGGGAGACTGGGGGGTATGGGGAGACTGGGGGTATAGGGAGACTGGGGGTATAGGGAGACTGGGGGTATAGGGGAGACTGGGGGTATAGGGGGAGACTGGGGGTATAGGAGACTGGGGGTATAGGGGAGACAGGGACGTGTAGGGGAGACTGGGGGTATAGGGGTAGACTGGGGGTATAGGGGAGACTGGGGGTGTAGGGGAGACTGGGGGTATAGGGATGACTGGGACGTAGAGACTGGGGGTTAGGGTAGACTGGGGGTATAAGTGGGAGACTGGGGGGTATAGGGGTAGACTGGGGGGTATGGGGAGAGACTGGGGGGTATAGGGGGAGACTGGGAATTTATAGGGAGACTGGGGGTATGGGGGGGAGACTGCGGTGGTAGGGGATGACTGGGACGTATAGGGGAGACTGGGGGTATGGGGGAGACTGGGACGTATAGGGGAGACTGGGGGGTATAAAGGGTAGACTGGGGGTATAGGGGAGACTGGGACGTATAGGGGAGACTGGGGATAGTAGGGTAGACTGGGCGTATAGGGGGAGACTGGGACGTATAGGGGGAAACTGGGAGTAGGGGAGACTGGGGGTTTGGGGAGACTGGGACGTATAGGGGAGACCGGGGTATAGGGTGAGACTGGGGGTATAGGGGAGACTGGGGGTATAGGGGGTAGACTGGGCCTCCATAGGAGACTGGGGGATAGGGGTAGACTGGGGGTATAGGGTAGACTGGGGGGTATAAAGGGGTAGACTGGGGGTATAGGGTGAGACTGGGGGTATAGGGGAGACTGGGGGGTATAGGGGGGACTGGGGCGTATAGGGGGAGACTGGGACGTATAAAGGGGAGACTGGGACGTATAGGGGAGACTGGGGGGGTATGGTAGGGGAGACTGGGGTATAGGGGGAGACTGGGGTAGTAGGGGAGACTGGGGGTATAGGGGAGACTGGGGACGTATAGGGGGAGCATAGGGAGACTGGGACGATAGGGAGACTGGGAGTATAGGGTGAGGAGACTGGGGGTATAGGGGGCAGACTGGGGTATGGGGAGAGACTGGGGTATAGGGGAGACTGGGACGTAGGCTAGGGGGAGACTGGGGGTATGGGAGACTGGGGGTATAGGGGATGACTGGGACGTATAGGGGAGACTTCGGGGGTATGGGGGAGACTGGGGTATAGGGGAGACTGGGGGTATAGGGGGAGACTTGGGGATGGAGAATGGGTTATAGGGGGAGACTGGGGGTATAGGGAGACTGGGGGATAGGGGAAGACTGGACGTATCAAGGAGACTGGGGGTATAGGGGAGACTGGGGGTATGGGGGAGACGGATAGCGGTAGACTGGGGGTATAGGGGAAGACAGGGTCGTACTAGGGGGAGACTGGGGGTATAGGGGAGACTGGGGGGTATGGGGAGACTGGGACGTATAGGGGAGACTGGGGGTATAGAGGAGACTGGGGGTGATAGGGGAGACTGGGACGTTATGGGGGAGACTGGGACGTATAGGGGAGACTGGGACGTATAGGGGAGACTGGGGGTATAAGGGGAGACTTGGGGTATGGGGAGACTGGGACGTATAGGGGAGACTGGGACGTATAAGGGGGAGACTGGGGAGTTGGGGAGACTGGGACGTATAGGTGAGACTGGGGTATAGGGGTTCTAGACTGGGGTTCATAGGAGACTGGGGTATAGGAGACTGGGGTAGTAGGGGGAGACTGGGGGGTATAGGGGAGACACGGGACTTGTAGGGGAGACTGGGGGCATGGGGGAGACTGGGGTATAGGGGGTAGACTGGGACGTATAGTTGGAGACTAGTAGAGGGTTTTGAGACTGGGGGGTATAGGGGGAGACTGGGGGTATAGGGAGACTGGGGGTATAGGGGGAGACTGGGGGTATGGGGAGACTGGGGCGTAGGGGAGACTGGGAAGTATAGGGGAGACTGGGGTATAGGGAGAGACTGGGGTATACTGGGAGACTGGGGGTATAGGGGTAGACTGGGGAGTATAGGGGGGAGACTGGGGGTATAGGGGTAGACTGTGGGTATAGGGGGTAGACTGGGATGTATAGGGGAGACTGGGGGTATAGGGGGAGACTGGGGGTATAGGGGAGACTGGGGGGTATAGGGGAGACTGGGACGTATAGGGGAGACTGGGACGAGTATAGGGGTAGACTGGGGGTATAGGGGAGACCGGGTATAGGGGGAGACTGGGGGTATAGGGAAACTGGGGGTATAGGGGTAGACTGGGGGTATAGGGTAGACTGGGGGTATAGGGGGAGACTGGGGGGTATAGGGGATGACTGGGGGGTATAGGGGGAGACTGGGGGTATAGGGGGAGACTGGGGGGTATAGGGGATGACTGGGACGTATAGGGGGAAACTGGGGGGTATAGGGGGAGACTGGGGGTATAGGGGGAGACTGGGGGGTATGGGGGGAGACTGGGACGTATAGGGGGAGACTGGGGGTATAGGGAGAGACGGGGTATAGGGGGAGACTGGGGTATAGGGGTAGACTGGGGGTATAGGGGGAGACTGGGGGTATAGGTAGACTGGGGTATAGGGGTAGACTGGGACGATAGGGGGAGACTGGGGTATAGGGGGAGACTGGGGGGCATAGGGGAGACTGTATAGGGGGCGACTGGGACGTATAGGGGGAGACTGGGACGTATAGGGGTAGACTGGGGGGTATAGGGGAAGACTGGGGGTATAGGGGGAGACTGGGGGGTATAGGGGGAAACTGGGGGGTATAGGGGTAGACTGGGGGTATAGGGGGAGACTGGGGGTATAGGGGGAGACTGGGGTGTATAGGGGATGACTGGGGGGTATAGGGGAGACTGGGGGTATAGGGGAGACTGGGGTATATAGGGGATGACTGGGGGTATAGGGGAGACTGGGGGTATGGAAGCGACTGGGACGTATAGGGGAGAACTGGGGGGTATAGGGTGAGACTCCGGGGGTATAGGGGATGACTGGGACGTATAGGGGAGACTGGGGAGTATAGGGGGAGACTGAGGGTATAGGGGAGACTAGAAGTATAGGGGTAGACTGGGGGGTATAGGGGGAGACTGGGGAAGTATAGGGGGAGACTGGGAAGTATAGGGGGAGACTGGGGGTATAGGGGGAGACTGGGGGTATAGGGGGAGACTGGGGGTATAGGGGGAGACTGGGACGTATAGGGGGAGACTGGGGGGTATAGGGGTAGACTGGGGGTATAGGGGATGACTGGGAAGTATAGGGGGAGACTGGGGGTATAGGGGATGACTGGGACGTATAGGGGGAGACTGGGGGGTATAGGGGGAGACTGGGAAGTATAGGGGGAGACTGGGGGTATAGGGGGAGACTGGGAAGTATAGGGGGAGACTGGGAAGTATAGGGGGAGACTGGGGGTATAGGGGAGACTGGGAAGTATAGGGGAGACTGGGGGTATAGGGGGTAGACTGGGACGTATAGGGAGACTGGGGTATAGGTGGAGACTGGGAAGTATAGGGGGAGACTGGGGTATAGGGGGAGACTAGAGAAGTATAGGGGAACTGGGAAGTATAGGGGAGACTGGGGGTATAGGGGGAGACTGGGACGTATAGGGGAGACTAGGGGTATAGGGGTAGACTGAGGTATAGGAAGACTGGGGGTATAAGGGGAGACTGGGGGTATAGGGGATGACTGGGACGTACTAGGGGAGACTGGGGTATAGGGTAGACTGGGGGTATAGGGGTAGACTGGGACGTATAGGGAGACTCGGGGGTATAGGGGAGACTGGGGGTATAGGGGGAGACTGGGGGTATGGGGAGACTGGGACGTATAGGGAGACTGGGGGTATAGGGGAGAACTGGGGATACAGGGGAGACTGGGGTATGGGGTAGACTGGGGGTATAGGGAGACTGGGGGTATAGGGGTTAGACTGGGGGTATAGGGTAGACTGGGACGTATAGGGGGAGACTGGGGGTATAGGGGGAGACTGGGGGTATAGGGGAGACTGGGGTATGAGGGGAAGTGACTGGGACGTATAGGGAGACTGGGACGTATAGGGGTAGACTGGGGGTATAGGGGGAGACTGGGGGTATAGGGAGACTGGGGGTATAGGGGAAACTGGGGGGTATAGGGTAGACTGGGGGTATAGGGGAGACTGGGGGTATAGGGGAGACTGGGGTGATAGGGGATGACTGGGGTATAGGGGGAGACTGGGGGTATAGGGGGAGACTGGGGTATAGGGGGATGACTGGGGGTATAAGGGGGAGACTGGGGGTATAGGGACTGGGACGTATAGGGGAGACTGGGACGTATAGGGGTAGACTGGGGGGTATAGGGGAGACTGGGGGTATAGGGGAGACTGGGGGTATAGGGGAAACTGGGGGTATAGGGGCAGACTGGGGGTATAGGGGAGACTGGGGTATAGGGAGACTGGGGTTATAGGGATGACTGGGGGTATAGGGGGAGACTGGGGGTATAGGGGGAGACTGGGGTATATAGGGGATGACTGGGACGTATAGGGGGAGACTGGGGGTATAGGGGGAGACTGGGGGTATAGGGGATGACTGGGACGTATAGGGGGAGACTGGGGAGTATAGGGGGAGACTGGGACGTATAGGGAGGGGGGGGGTATAGGGGGAGACTGGGGGTATAGGGGGAGACTGGGACGTATAGGGGGAGACTGGGGGGTATAGGGGAGACTGGGAATATAGGGAGACTGGGAAGTATAGGAGACTGGGGGTATAGGGGAGACTGGGGGGTATGGGAGACTGGGGGTATAGGGGGAGACTGGGACGTATAGGGGAGACTGGGGTCATAGGGGGTAGACTGGGGGTATAGGGGGAGACTGGGGTATAGGGGGAGACTGGGACGTATAGGGGGAGACTGGGGGGTATAGGGGTAGACTGGGGGTATAGGGAAGACTGGGGGGTATAGGGGTAGACTGGGGGTATAGGGGTATACTGGGGTTATAGGGGGAGACTGGGGGTATAGGGGGAGACAGGGACGTATAGGGGGAGACTGGGGGTATAGGGGGAGACTGGGGGTATAGGGGGAGACTGGGACGTATAGGGGAGACAGGGACGTATAGGGGAGACTGGGGGTATAGGGGGAGACTGGGGGTATAGGGGGAGACTGGGGTATAGGGGGAGACAGGGACGTATAGGGGAGACTGGGGGTATAGGGGGAGACTGGGGTATAGGGGGAGACTGGGACGATAGGGGAGACAGGGACGTATAGGGGGAGACTGGGGGTATGAGACTGGGGAGGTATGGGAGACTGGGACGTATAGGGGGAGACTGGGACGTATAGGGGGAGACTGGGACGTATAGGGGAGACTGGGGGTATAGGGGGACTAGGATAGGGACTGGGGTATAGGGTTAGACTGGGGGTATAGGGGTAGACTGGGGGGTATAGGGGGAGACTGGGGGTATAGGGGGAGACTGGGGGTATAGGGAGAGACTGGGGGGTATAGGGGGAGACAGGGACGTATAGGGGGAGACTGTATAGGGGAGACTGGGGGTATAGGGGAGACTGGGACGTATAGGGGAGACAGGGACGATAGGGGAGACTGGGGGTATAGGGGGAGACTGGGACGTATAGGGAGAGAGTGGGGGGTATAGGGTGAGACTGGGGGTATAGGGGGAGACTGGGACGTATAGGGAGAGACTGGGGGGTATGGGGAGAGACTGGGGAGTATAGGGGGAGACTGGGGGGTATAGGGGGAGAGTGGAGGGTATAGGGGGAGACTGGGACGTATAGGGAGAGACTGGGGGGCGTTTGCTTTCCTTTCTGTCTGTGTTAGATATGACCCGATGTGGTAGGAATGCTCTGATCAGTATTGATTTCACTTCTTTTTTTACGTACATTTTCTAGCTTCGCTTCATCTTTCCCTTTGTCCTTTTGTCATGCATATTTTCCTCCTTGGTTTGGTTTTGCAGTAACTTAGGCTGATGGAGAATCTATTTGTGGAGGAAATGTATGGGAAATGTACAGTGGTTTATATTTTCATGGGGGAAGATGTAAGCTTCAGGGAAAGTAGATGGTTCATGGTGAAAGGTTGTAAAATGAGAGGGCTGATGTTATGTGGGCAGCTTGTCTCTCCCTTTTCTGTTTCCCTTCCCCCTTGTTTTGTCCCCTCTTTGTCTGTTGTATCTGTATGTGTGTTTGTCCCCATTATGTGGGTGTGTCTGGAGTGGATCGGGGCGTGCTCAGATCTGCCTCTCCCTTGCAGCTGCGGGTTGTTTCCAGTGATTCCTGCCTACGCAGCTGCATCCTATTCTCTCATCAACCTGCACTACTAATTCCTGGGCATGGCTCTCTACCGGCGCCAGATCGTTGTTCTTACTAGAGCAGTAACTTGGCTCACCAGTAGAGTTGAATTGTCTTTGTCTTCAGCCTGGCTTTTGACTCTCCTTAACCTGTCGTTTGTTTTGTCTTCAGTTCAGACATACCTCCCAACCTGCCGGCCTGCCTTCCTGCCTGCCGGCCTGCCTGCCTCAGCCTCTCCTTCCTCCGGAGCCGACTAGCCCACTCTGTTCCTTTTCTTCAGTTGTTTTTGGACTAAGACAAATTGAACTTTTATTAAAATAATTTTTGTTTCTTCCACTCCCTTTGTCGTGTTTGTTTCTCTGAGTGCTGTGTTGAACCATAGCCTAACAGAACGATCTGGCCATGGACCCAACAGAGAAACAGCACGGGGCAAACGAAGACAGCTTCCAACAAGCTATCCAGGCTCAAGGAACGTTGCTAGGACAGCATGACCAATTGATTCGGACTCTTTTGGAGGATAATCATCAACTGCTGAACCAGGTGACTCAGTTAACTACACAAGTCTCTAAATTGTCTGTTATCAGTTCTCCATCTCTCTCTGACCCCCAGTTTGATGCACCCCAAGTTGTTTCCTCGGACATTACGCAGGCTTCGTTCCATCGGGAACCCCCTGTCACGTCGCCTGAACCGTTCAAAGGAGAATTGGACAAGTGCCGGGATTTTGCTTCAGTGTGACTTGATTTTTAGCAGAGACCACTGTCGTTTTCTACTGATTCCTCTAAGGTACATTATGTTCTGGGGCTGTTAAGAGGGAGAGCTCTGGTTTGGGCTGAGGCTGTGTGCTCAAATCAAACTTTGACTGGATTGACTTTTGCTGATTTTTTCTATAGAATTGAAGACTGTTTTTTGACCATCCTGACCATGTGGGTAATTCCTCCAAGATACTTTTTAATTTGAGGCAGGAGTTCTAACAGTGTGGCTGAGTACTCTATTGAGTTCTGGACTTTGGCAGCGGACTCCAAGTGGAACAATGTGGCACTTCAAGGAGCATTTCTAAACGGTTTGAATGAAGCCACTAAGGATGAACTGGCTGCCGTGACTGAGCCACATTATTTACATTCTCTCGTTTCCCTGTCCATTAAGCTAGACAACCGGTTGCGGAGAGGCGTCGGGAGAGAGGCGGTCGCCACATCTAGGAGGGACGAGTTCCCCAGCCTTCAACCACTCGAGTCTCGCCTCCCCGAGCCGGCAGCTTCTTGTTCCTGATCCCATCCCGAGCACAGAGGAGGAACCAATGCAAGTGGGTCGAGCTCGACTACCTCCAGCAGAGCGGCAACGGCACCTCCAGGCGGGTGAGTGCCTGTACTGTGGAGACGCCACACACATTCTGGCTACATGCCCTAAGCGACCAAAAGACAAGGCTCGCTTCGTAACGGTGGGTCTACTTTGGGCCCAGAGTTAGATCCTGAACCCATCATTCCCGAATTACAAGTACCTGTAACCTTACGTTTCCAGAGTCATTCCCTGCCACTCTCAGCTCTCATAGACCTCAGGTCAGAAGACAACTTTATTAGCCACCAGTTCGTTACACAAGCTCGTATCCCCATGGAGCCACTACCTACCCCCATTGGGTCACAGCCCTTGATGGGCGCCTCGCGGGAGATAACTCATCAAAACCACCCCCGTTTCCCTAGTGATTTCTGGCAATCATTGTGAAAGCATTCAGTTAAGAGTTATGTCTGGCTCAGCTACCTCCCTAATCCTTGGCTTCCCCTGGTTTGGCTCTTCACAACCCACAAATTGATTGGACACGTCACACCATTCTCAGTTGGAGCACTAACTGCCATTCAGAGTGCCTTAGGTCAGCGGTTCCCCCACTAAGTGTAACCCAACTCATCCCTCAGCTCCTCTCGATCTGTCATCTGTCCCCAAAGAATACCATGACTTAGCGGAGGTTTTCAGTAAGGACAAGGCTCTGTCTCTACCACCACATAGGCCTTATGATTGCCCTATTGAACTGCTTCCTGGTGCTCCCTTGCCCTCTAGTCGCCATACAATCTGTCCCGACGGAAAGAGAGGCAATGGAGCAGTATATTGGTGATTCTCTGGCCTCGGGCATAATCCGTCCCCTCGCTCGTCTCCTTTGGGTGCAGGTTTCTTTTCTCGTTGAAAAGAAAGACAAGTCGTTACGCCCCTGTATCGATTTCAGGGGTTTAAACAACATAACTGTTCAAAACAAGTATCCCCTTCCACTCATCAACTCAGCTTTTGAACCTCTGCATGGCGCCACAGTTTTCTCCAAGCTCGACCTCAGAACGCTTATCACCTTGTCAGAATCCGAAAGGGGAGATGAGAGGAAAACCGCGCTCAACACTCCACTGGGGCATTTTGAGTATTTGGTCATGCCCTTTGGGCTCTCAAACGCCCTGCTGTATTCCAAGCCATGGTGAACGATGTTCTTAGGGATTTTTTGAACCGTTTTGTCTTTGTATACCTGGATGATATTCTTGTTTTTTCCAAGTCACCCGAGAGCATGAGTCACACGTCCGTCAAGTCCTTCAACGGCTCTTGGAGAATAAGCTGTACGTCAAAGCAGAAAAGTGTGAGTTCCACAAACAGTCTACATCGTTCCTTGGTTTCATCATTGAGAGCGGGCAGGTGAAGGCGGACCCCGAGAAGATCCGGGCAGTGACGGAATGGCCCACACCCACCACCCGTAAGCAACTTCAAAGATTTTTGGGCTTTGCTAACTTCTACCGTAGATTCATTAAGGGTTTTTAGTAAAGTGGTGGCACCCTTACTAGACTCACATCCCCAAAGGTCCCTTTTCTGTGGTCCCCTTGAGGCGGAGCAGGCGGTAGGGGTTTTGAAGGAACTGTTTTCCACCTCCCCGTGTTGATACACCCCAATACCTCTCTGCAGTTTATTGTGGAGGTGGACGCGTCTGACTCCAGGTGTGGCGCAGTCCTCTCCCCAGCGCTCCCCCACTGACCAAAAGCTTCACCCTGTGCTTTTTCTCCAAGAAATTGTCACCCACAGAACGGAATTACGACGTTGGAAACCGGGAACTGCTGGCGGTCAAGCTAGCACTGGAAGAATGGCGGCACTGGCTGGATGGAGCTGAACTGCCGTTTGTGGTCTGGACAGACCACAAAAACTTGGCTTACATCCAAGCCACTAAGAGACTCAACTCACGCCAAGCCAGATGGGCCCTGTTTTTTTTTAGTAGGTTTAACTTTATTCTTACATACAGACCGGGGTCAAGAAATGTTAAACCAGATGCTTTGTCCCGCCAGTTTGCTGACCCTTCGGAGACCAGCGAGCCTGAGGCAGTCCTGTACCTTCCCTCATGCGTCGTGGCAGCAGTAGTGGGAGATCGAGTCTCTTGTAAGACTGCACTTGCCACGGACCCGGGACCGGTGATGGACCTCCCAACCTACTCTTTGTTCCCGAGACGGGTCCGGTTTCAGGTGTTGCAGTGGATTCACACCTCCCGCTTTTGCTGGTCACCCTGGGATGAGACGACGTTGACGCTGCTTAGGAGACATTTTTGGTGGCCTTCAATGGAAACTGACGTTCGGGCTTTTGTGGCAGCCTGTTCAACCTGTGCTCGGGGCAAAGCCTCCCATCAGTCCCCTTCGGGGCTGCTGCTACCCCTCCCAGTTCCCAGCCGTCCCTGGTCCCACATTGCCATGGATTTTGTCACCGCCTACCCAAGTCTGAAGGTAATGATACTATACTTACCATTGTGGACAGATTCTCTAAATCTGTTCACTATATGCATTACCAAAATTACCGTCTGCCAGTGAGACAGTGGACCTCCCTAGTCCAACATGTATTCCGTCCCCATGGAATACCTGTGGACATCGTATCTGATAGAGGCCCACAGTTTACTTCCCGTGTTTGGAAGGTGTTCTGTTCTGCTTTGGGTGCTTCCGTTAGTCTGTCCTCAGGGTTTCATCCCCAGACCAACGGTCAAACAGAAAGAGCCAATCAAAACCTCGAAGCAACCCTTCGTTGTGTGGCTGCTCAACATCCATCATCCTGGGCCAAACATCTGCCTTGGATAGAGTACGCCCACAACTCCCTCTCCACCTCTGCCACCGGCCTTTCACCCTCAGATAACCATGGGTTATCAACCCCCTCTGTTTCCTGCTCAGGAGAAGGAATTGGCTGTTCCTTCGGTTCAGGAGAACCTCCGCCGCTGCCAGAGAGTGTGGAGCGACGCTCGGGAAGCGTTGCTCGGACCACCGACAGGAACAAGACGACAGCGGATAGAGCAGGACTCCCGCACCTGTGTTTCATCCTGGTCAAGAAGTTTGGCTGTCATCTAAGAACGTAGCTCTTCGTACCAAATCACGCAAGCTGTCTCCTCGGTACCTGGGTCCGTTTGTGGTGGAGTCCATCGTTAACCCCGCTGCGGTTCGTTTGAAGTTGCCTTCAGCCATGAAGATACACCCTACTTTCACGTCTCCCAACTGGAAACCTGTGTCCTCCAGCCTTTTGTGTCCGCCGGCAGATCCACCTCCACCTGTTCGCCTCATTGACTAACCATCCGGCCTACACCGTCAGTAGGCTCCTGGACTCTCGGAGGCGGGGTAGGGGTCTCCAATACCTGAGTCGATTGGGAAGGTTATGGACCAGAGGAGAGGTCTTGGGTCCCTAAGCGTTTGTGTTGGATCCTCAGCTGATCACGGACTTCCATCACGACAACCCTGACAGGCCTGGTGGGTGCCAGGTGGCGACCATTGAGGGGGGGTACTGTTATGTGGGCAGCTTGTCTCTCCTTTTCTGTTTCCCTTCCTCCTTGTTTTGTCCCCTCTTTGTCTGTTGTATCTGTATGTGTGTTTGTCCCCATTATGTGGGTGTGTCTGGAGTGGATCGGGGGGCGTGCTCAGGATCTGCCTCTCCTATGCAGCTGCGGGTTGTTTCCAGTGATTCCTGCCTACGCAGCAGCATCCTATTCTCTCATCAACCTGCACTACTAATTCCTGGGCATGGCTCTCCACCGGCGCCAGATCGTTGTTCTTACTAGAGCGGTAACTTGGCTCACCAGTAGAGTTGAATTGTCTTTGTCTTCAGCCTGGCTTTTGACTCTCCTTAACCTGTCGTTTGTTTTGTCTTCAGTTCAGACATACCTCCCAGCCTGCCTGCCTGCCTACCTGCCTGCCGGCCTGCCTGCCTCAGCCTCTCCTTCCTCCGGAGCCGACTAGCCCACTCTGTTCCTTTTCTTCAGTTGTTTTTGGACTAAGACAAATTGAACTTTTATTAAAATAATTTTTGTTTCTTCCACTCCCTTTGTCGTGTTTGTTTCTCTGAGTGCTGGGTTGAACCATAGCCTAACAGCTGAAGCGAGAAGTGGTTTGTGGATCTGGGCCTGCATCACAGAATAGGAGTGCTGATCTAGGATCAGGTCCCCCCTGTTCACGTAATCTTGTTCATTATGATCTCATATTTTTTATTGGTCCTAGATCAGCACTGTTGTTAATACAGGCCACCTGGTGTGTTACTCTTAGACAGAGTTAGACCGTGTCTAACCGTGGTTGTGGCCGTGTTCCCAGCACAAACAGGTGGTGATTTCATCCCAGATGCCTCTAGGGCTGATGGGTAGTTTCCGCTCCGCAACATGAGGCCCATTGGATCCTATGACAGTGAGATTGACAGGTGAATGACACCAATGAGAGCTGACCCTCTCCCCCCAGGCCTGACGC